>NC_092153.1:24493666-24793666 GCF_045791955.1 Oncorhynchus clarkii lewisi
GGCTGTGTGGGGCACTGGTGGTGCTGGCGATCGCATACTATACCTACTGGTAAGTCCTGTTGAGGGAGCAGTCGAGGATCGCGCCAGAATTTATAAGAACTTTATAGACATGACTGGTACGTTTGTTGACTCCAACTGCTTGAGGCTGTGGGCAACCACAAACTATAAATTCAAATTGATTCTACTGCCTGACACTGGTTTCGGGAGAGTGTAGACTGGGCTTGGTTGGTTGTTCACTTCTGTGGGTTTGTCTTATTTGTTCAGACATGGCTCGGGACCTTCTGCTGCTGAACATCTTGGCAAAGTTTAGCCTGTTTTGGCCTTCGGAAGGCCAATGGAGGCCAGGCTGTTTCTCCCTGTTAATCAGTTTAGCCCTGAGTGGCTATTGCTAATCTCTGCCACAACCCACATCCAATCAGGCCTTGTGTGTGTGTGTGTGTACCCTTGCATACTTGGTAGCCTGCTAAATGGAATTAACCTGGTACATAATCAATGGCAATTTACATCCTTTGCCTGCCATGTAGGCTAGGCCAGGGGTTGTAAATCGTTTCTGTTTCAAGACTCACTGAAATGCTTAAACAAATATATGGAGACCCCCTACATCAGAAATCACATTAAGACAAAATGACATTTCACAATGTGTTAATGCCTACATACATACTATATGTGAGATGTTTGTCGTTTTATATACTGAAATCTGCCGAGGCCCCCTAGTTGGCAAACAGTGGACTTCTTAGGAAGTATTTGGGTAAATCATCAAATGATCATGAAATAACACGATGACACCATTTGGTCTCAAACTAATAGACAAGCAGCCTATACAAGCACCATGCCCATAGAAAGCAAGAGATGAGTTGAGAGACAACTGAACATCCCCAAAATGTCTTGGCCTGTGTATAGACTTAAAAAAAAAAAGTTTTAACACGTGTTCTATTTCTTCCACTCAATTTCATTCAGTGATTAGAATAGAGTTTGTCGGGGGGGAACGAAAGCAGGACGCGGTCTCCCCCACCCCCCTTATACCTGGTGAAAAATGGCTGAACTTTTTTAACCTCTTTGTGTGTGTGTGTGTCACTCAGTTCGTTGGCCCAGTATTGGCGGCCAGCCATTCGTCTGAGGGGATCAGGTGATGGCAGACATCCCCTCCTCCCCATCCCCTCTCCGCCCTCTCCCCATCCCCCCTCACCAGGCAGCGCTTTGGCAGGCAGGCTGAGGGAGTGTATCCCTCTCCTTTTTGTTCTGTGTGGGGACAAGTTTCCCACTCTGCTAATGGACGGGCTTGTGAGATGTCATTAGTCTCTTAGCCAAGACTCCAAAGTTCACTCATGTTTACCGAGGAGCGCTGGTGGTTCTCAAGCTCTCTTTCCCACTATTAGTAATTCTCACTCTGTTCCTGTCTGTGGGCAAAGCTAGGGCTTCACACTTTGACAAAACGACTTGCTCTCTCTTCCAGAACAAAGGTTAGTGGTATTTATGCTCATTTCCCAGGGGTTATTGGTGTGAATGCGATGTTGTTTTACGAATATTGACATCGTTGGACGATGGAATTACTAGTCAAAGAAAAAATGTCTCCGTGTTAAACCTCAATCACCTGTTTGACTGTGAACTGATGCTCCTATTGTAGAGAAATAGATAGGCTATACCGGAAGTTACAATTTTCAGCATGCATGCTATTGTCTCCTTGCAGATGCCAGACGCACCATAGCAACTGTTTGTATTATAATTAGACTTGTTTGCAGAGTTGATATTGCCGGCTACCGTTTTTACGTTTGACTGCCGTGGTTGTTTGGTGAAGGAAGCAGTCCACTGCATTGCAACCTGATGTCAATGTGGGACAAACCTGAAGTTTGATAGCCTATACCAAAGATCAGTATCCGTAGAGAATGTCACCCGCCTTTGTGAATGTCTGCTTGATTCTTGAGTGTCGGATAAGGATGTTTTCTGGCCTTCAGTGCAGGAAACGGCCTTCGTTTAATGGGCCATTTAAAACATGGTTCCTACAGACCTACACCACACACCCTGTTATGCCTTGGCTTTATGGCATCTATCACAATTTTTCGGGGCAGTGAAGTTAGAACAGAACCTTGAAGTATTGAGAAAGTGGATTGGGAAATCCTAGTCAGCCCACGGAGAAATATGCACACGTGTCACTGCTTGCTTAACAGTATAGCTTCCTTCCTCACAAGTCCTTACTGACCCTTGATCTTGAAAAGATAGCAGTTCGAAAGCACAGGTGGAGACGTTTCAAGCTGTGGAATGAGGTTATGAATCCAACTCTGTTACACTCGCACCTCCTAAACTCACTCCAGTGACCCCAGTCGTTGAGCAGAGTGCAGCTGTAGATCCGGGTCACGGCACCACTACTGCCCGCTCGACAGTGTCTTAGCCAACTATAGAAAAGCTAGCAGTTTGATAGCTTGAAATGTCTCCACCCACGCTAAGTAGTGAGGTTATGAATCCAACTCCGTTACACACACACACACAGGAGGGTGAGAGTTAGTGTGTTCAGAGGGACCAAGTCTGTTCTCTCAGCCCTGTGTTCCCTCAGCTCCCACAGTTTCCTCAGCCCTATGTTCCCTTAGCCCTCACAGCCCTACGTTACCTCAGTTCCCACAGCCCTACGTTCCCTCAGTTCCCACAGCCCTACGTTCCCTCAGTTCCCACAGCCCTACGTTCCCTCAGTTCCCACAGCCCTACGTTCCCTCAGTTCCCACAGCCCTACGTTCCCTCAGTTCCCACAGCCCTATGTTCCCTCAGCCCTATATGTTCAAATTATTTGAGTAGATGCTGGTCAGATACATGTTGTTTTTTTCTCAGAAAATGCCTTTTGGGCTGCTGGAATATTGACAAAAGGTCAAGGTCATAGTGATTAAACAATTCAGTGGGTTCCAACAATAAGCATTGGTGCCAACATTGATTCAAATTGGTTCAGTGGGTACTGAGGTTACTCAAGTCCACGCTCTGTAGGTAAGACCTCCTGTGGAGTTGGTACAGCTGGCCTGTAGTACACACACACACACACACACACACACACACACAGCCATTGATTTTGTTTCTAGGATGTGATTTGACAAAAACAGTGTAACTTTGACTTAATGCTCATTCCGTTATTAGGCCACTGTAGTTATCACTGTTTTAGGATGGGTTCGGTATAGCTTTGGAAAGTAGCCTATTTTATTATTGAGATTGGACATAGGAATTGGGGCACAGTAGGTGAAATTTCTGTAGTGGATAAAGTATGACTAATTCTGTAGTATTACTAATGATAGTAATATGTGGAAGGGAGTGGAGTGATGCAGGGCTGCTGTTTGAGGGTGTGTGTGTGGTCTAGATTTAGCAAAGAGGACACACCAGAATCCCAGAGAGGTTGAATGGGGCAAGTGTTGCCAATTTAGAGACTTTGTCTCTATATTTATTTAGCGAGTTTTGAAACCGCTCCAGAGACTGTTATTGTTAAGAGCCTAGCAACAAATGCAGCTACTTATCAGGCTGCCTTGGAGAGTTTTGCCACCAAGGGGTTTTAATAGCATTTGGTGACTTTTCCCACTCAATTCTAGGATTATCTATCTGCAACAGAAGTCACAGCAACATCACACAAACAGTTAACACTTTGTGACAACTGCTGATGTAAAAAGGGCTATATAAAAATGTATTTGATTGACAGGCATAGAAGCAAGGGGAGAGGGTGTGCGGCAGGAGAGGGGGCGAAAACGCTACTTTGGGGACCGCAGCTGTGCTGCAGCAAGGCAAGTCTGTGCTGTGACTTTGAAAATAAAGTTGGCAAAACACTGAATTGTGTGTGTGTGTGTGAGAAAGGGAGTGAGTAAGGAGTTGCTGGCCTTTTTCCAACTAGGTGAAAGGGTGTGTGAGCGTATATGTGTGTGTGGGTATGCGGACATGTACATATCAGTGGGAGGGAGGTTATGTGCAACGCCATTTGGGTGGAAGGGAATTTATTTTTGTGGGCAAGCTGTGTTTTTAACCTGATAGTTTCCTATTTAATATTGGGGAAATGTAAATGGAAATAAGTCACAGAAACTGACTGGTTGTCTGCTGATCTCCTCCTCCTTTTTTTTGTGTCACAGTTCTCTGAATTATTCAGTTGTATGTTGTTTACAGTCTTTAAAAAAAATTTGTTTGCGGCCATTTGGTGCAAGTTAGATTCTGTTTTGGGAAAGAGTTAAGATTGTTCAGATCTTCCGGTCTTTTAATTTTTTTTTATTTAACCTTTATTTAATTAGGTAGGCTAGTTGAGAACAAGTTCTCATTTGCAACGGTGACTTGGCCAAGATAAAGCAAAGCAGTTCGATACATACAACAACGCAGAGTTACACATGGAATAAACAAACAGTCTATATACAGTGTGTGCAAATGAGGTAGGATAAGGGAGGTAAGGCAATAAATAGGCCATGGTGGTGAAGTAATTACAATATAGCAATTAAACACTGGAATTGTAGATGCGTAGAAGATGAATGTGCAAGTAGAGATACTGGGGTGTAAAGGAACAAGATAAATAAATACAGTATGGGGGTGAGGTAGTTGGATGTGCTATGTGCAGTGATCTGTGAGCTGCTCTGACAGCTGGTGCTTAAAGCTAGTGAGGGAGATAGGAGTCTCCAGCTTCAGTGATTTTTGCAGTTCGTTCCAGTCATTGGCAGCAGAGAACTGGAAGGAAAGGCAGCCAAAGGAAGAATTGGCTTTGGGGGTGACCAGTGAGATATTCCTGCTGGAGCGTGTGCTGCGGGTGGGTGCTGCTATGGTGACCAGTGAGCTGAGATAAGGCGGAGCTTTACCTAGCAGAGACTTGTAGATGACCTGGAGCCAGTGGGTTTGGCGACGAATATGTAGCGAGGGCCAGCCAACAAAGAGCGTACAGGTCGCGGTGGTGGGTAGTATATGGGGCTTTGGTGACAAAACGGATGGCACTGTGATAGACTGCATCCAATTTGTTGAGTAGAGTGTTGGAGGCTATTTATGACATCGCCGAAGTCGAGGATCGGTAGGATGGTCAGTTTTACGAGGGTATGTTTGGCAGCATGAGTGAAGGATGCTTTGTTGCGAAATAGGAAGCAGATTCTAGATTTAATTTTGTATTGGATTGGAGATTCTTAAAATGTGAGTCTGGAAGGAGAGTTTACAGTCTAACCAGACACCTAGGTATTTGTAGTTGTCCACATATTCTAAGTCAGAACCGTCCAGAGTAGTGATGCGGGACGGGCGGGCAGGTGCGGGCAGCGATCGGTTGAAGAGCATGCATTTTGTTTTACTTGCATTTAAGAGCAGTTGGAGGCCACGGAAGGAGTGTTGTATGGCATTGAAGCTCGTTTGGAGGTTTGTTAACACAGTGTCCAAAGAAAGGTCAGATGTATACAGAATGGTGTCGTCTGCGTAGAGGTGGATCAAAGAATCACCCGCTGCAAGAGCGATATCATTGATAGTTACAGAGAAAAGTCGGCCCGAGAATTGAACCCTGTGGCACCCCCATAGAGACTGCCAGAGGTCCGGTCAACAGGCCCTTCGATTTGACACACTGAACTCTATCAGAGAAGTAGTTGGTGAACCAGGCGAGGCAATCATTTGAGAAACCAAAGCTGTTGTGTCTGCCGATAAGAATGTGGTGATTGACAGAGTCGAAAGCCTTGGCCAGGTCGATTAATACGGCTGCACAGTAATGTCTCTTATCGATGGCTGTTAGGATACCGTTTAGGACCTTGAGCATGGCTAACTGTTAAACTGATTGTGACTAGTTTGTAATGATGTTCTTCTCTGTCCCACAGGTCTGTAGTATTGGCTGACGGGCCGTGCAAACGGGGCTTGTGAAGGGAACCCATTGTGGTTAGTTGCACTGGAATTTCTGAATATTATCACCCTTCCACTATTAACCCAGCCTCATCGAAGGGGTCAGGAGTTTTCCCTGACCATGGGACCAGACTAAGAGAACACTGGGTCCTCGTCATAGCCATTAAGGCTCAGACCTATTCCTGGTCAGATCAGTTGGTCAAAGGAAACTCTTTTCCCGACTCCTATTCATAAACATCCTCTTTTGAAGGGTAGGAAGCATGAGTTTTTACTCACCGAAGTAACAACAGTGTGGTCAAATACTTAGTAACTGAATTGTAGTCATGATCATAGTTATGTTATTTTTTGTACATATTTATTAACTTATTTTGGATATCTTCGGAACTACCCACAATGCACTATTTCTCAACGTCATATGGAGAACCGGTGCTACCTGGTGGTATTTTCCACCGAATTAAATGGAAATGCATAGTTTCTTTCATGGTTTTCTCCCCCAGGTCGGCCGTAGTGCGTTGGCAGCCCTGCTAGCCCCCAGACAGCCCTGGTCATGGGGCTGATAGCGTACATCAAGAGCCTGTTCATCGTGCAGCTGCTCGTTGGATTTGTGTTTGTGGTCAGCGGCCTCATCATCAACTTCATTCAGCTCTGCACCTGCGTCCTATGGCCCATCGACAGGCAGCTCTACAGAAAGATCAACACCCGCCTCTCCTACTCCCTCTGGAGCCGTGAGTCACACTCATAGTCTTGGGTCGTGTGTGTGTGTGTGTGTTTGTGTGTGGGAGGGGGGGGACTCGGCTCAGAGCATCACATTCTGTCTGTTGTCCCAAAACAAACCAGTCTTAAATGCAGTGCAAACTCCACCCACATAGTGTACTGGTTTTGGCATTCCCCTCTAGCCCTCTCGTTGCTGTTGTGTGCATTCCTCTCTCATGCGGTCTGTGTGTGGGGCTGCCGGTGAACAATGGGCGCAATGGATTTTGGTCATTGCAGTTCATTACTACATTTTCTGCACTGAACTAGGTTGAATATTTTGTCTGTTGAAAACTACAACTTCCTACAGCATCCCACAGTTCGTTCTTGATTTGATGTCGCTTGTGCTTGATAGGATTTCTCTCTAGAGAAACGGGCATTGTGCTCACACAAAAAAAAAAATCTAAATGGAATTCAAGTAATTGAACTAACTTCAGTCAATTTGTTGTTTAATAATCAAACATAAAAATAATTTGGTTAATCGTTGATGGTGTGTTTAATAATTATGAACAGACTAAGGATTGACTGGTTGATGCGTAGATAGTATAGTGGGTTAACTGCCTTGTTCAGGGGCAGAATGACAGATTTTTAAAAACTTGTCAGCTCGGGGATTTGATCTTGCAACCTCTCGGTTACTAGTCCAATGCTCTGGTTGGTTGGTTGGTTGGTTGGTAGGTAGGTAGGAAGGAGAGAGAGAGAAAGAAATCTGGTTCACTTCAGCCTACTTATTGTTTACACCCACAGGGTGTTATTTTCATTAGGAAGAACATAGCTTGTTTCCTAGCATAAACATACACTGTTGTTAACTGAGTTTACACTGATGTGATTTTTACAGGTTCAATGTTTTGTCGGAATTGAGACTAGTGTAATGTAATTCGTTGCGACTGGTTACATTCTGACCACACCGCTCCCATCGCGTGCGCGAACGGGGCAAAATAAATTTACACATGTTATTCAGTCATTGCACCCATGTCTGCGTAGCCAGGTGCCAAAATAAAACTTGGTCCTATTTGTGATGCTTGATGTGCTGCAAGTCCCGCCTCTCCCATCTCCTCCCATCTGCACGTTAAAGTTGGTTGCCAACCTCCATATAAAGTCCAGAGAAGAAGAAGCAGCCTGAAAGAGGAGAGATTACTAGAAACACACTCGGTTTACCGTTTTATCTGTGGATTATTTGTCAGAGTAGAGGACCTTGTGCATTTCAGGTAAAATAACAACCCAATGTTTATATCCCAGGTCAAATTAGCTAACAGCAAGCTAGCTAGCTAAGTTGTCATAAATACAGTGGGGCAAAAAAGTATTTAGTCAGCCACCAATTGTGCAAGTTCTCCCACTTTAAAAGATAAGAGAGGCCTGTACATTTTCATCATAGGTACACTTCAACTATGACAGACAAAATAAAAAAATCCAGAAAATCACATTGTAGGATTTTTTATGATTTTATTTGCAAATTATGGTGGAAAATAAGTATTTGGTCAATAACAAACGTTTCTCAATACCCTCTTATTACCCTTTGTTGGCAATGACAGAGGCCAAAGTTTTCAGTAAGTCTTCGCGAGGTTTTCACACACTGTTGCTGGTATTTTGGCCCATTCCTCCATGCAGATCTCCTCTAGAGCAGTGATGTTTTGGGGCTGTTGCTGGGCAACACAGACTTTCAACTCCCTCCAAAGATTTTCTATGGGGTTGAGATTTGGAGACTGGCTAGGCCACTCCAGGATCTTGAAATACTTCTTACGAAGCCACTCCTTCGTTGCCCTGTGTGTTTGGGTCATTGTCATGCTGAAAGACCCAGCCACGTTTCATCTTCAATGCCTTTGCTGATGGAAGGAGGTTTACACTCAAAATCTCACGATACATCCATTCATTCTTTCCTTTACACGGATCAGTCGTCCTGGTCCCTTTGCAGAAAAACAGCCCCAAAGCATGATGTTTCCACCCCCATGCTTCACAGTAGGTATGGTGTTCTTTGGATGCAACTCAGCATTCTTTGTCCTCCAAACACGATGAGTTGAGTTTTTACCAAAAAGTTATATTTTGGTTTCATCTGACCATATGACATTCTCCCAATCTTCTTCTGGATCATCCAAATGCTCTCTAGCAAACTTCAGACAGGCCTGGACATGTACTAGCTTAAGCAGGGGGACACGTCTGGCACTGCAGGATTTGAGTCCCTGGCAGCGTAGTGTGTTACTGATGGTAGGCTTTGTTACTTTGGTCCCAGCTCTCTGCAGGTCATTCACTAGGTCCCCCCGTGTGGTTCTGGGATTTTTGCTCACCGTTCTTGTGATCATTTTGACCCCCCGGGGTGAGATCTTGCGTGGAGCACCAGATCGAGGGAGATTATCAGTGGTATTGTATGTCTTCCATTTCCTAATAATTGCTCCCACAGTTGATTTCTTCAAACCAAACAGCTTACCTATTGCAGATTCAGTCTTCCCAGCCTGGTGCAGGTCTACAATTTTGTTTCTGGTGTCCACTATGGTCTTGGCCATAGTGGAGTTTGGAGTGTGACTGTTTGAGGTTGTGGACAGGTGTCTTTTATACTGATAACAAGTTCAAACAGGTGCCATTAATACAGGTAACGAGTGGAGGACAGAGGAGACTCTTAAAGAAGAAGTTACAGGTCTGTGAGAGCCAGAAAACTTGCTTGTTTGTAGGTGACCAAATACTTATTTTCCACCATAATTTGCAAATAAATTCATTAAAAATCCTACAATGTGATTTTCTGGATTTTTTTTTCTCATTTTGTCTGTCATAGTTGAAGTGTACCTATGATGAAAATTACAGGCCTCTCATCTTTTTAAGTGGGAGAACTTGCACAATTGATGGCTGACTAAATAATTTTTTGCCCCACTGTATTTGCTTATTGACCTGTCCCCAAATTAATATAGTTGGTTTTGAAATTTCAACCTGCGTGTCCTGATCGCGTCTTGTGTGGGGGGAAAAATTGACAGCAGTTTGATGTGACTGGGTGGTTCATTGTGACGGAGTTTACACTGGTTTGTTGTCTTAACTCTCTACTGGCCCTCTCTGTCCTGTAGAGCTGGTGATGCTGCTGGAGTGGTGGTCGGGTACAGAATGCACCATATTCGCAGACCAGGCCACGGTGGACAAATTTGGCAAGGAGCACGTCATCATCATCCTCAACCACAACTACGAGATCGACTTCCTCTGTGGCTGGACCATGTGTGAACGCTACGGCGTGCTTGGAGTGAGTGTGTGTGTGTGTGTGTGTGTGTGTGTCTGAGAAAGGGGGATTGAGTTTAGCCGCCTATATCTACTGTTTCTGAAAATAAAATGTTTGGTAGGTTGGCTGAATAAAGTCGTCTTGTCTTCTCAGGCTTCAAAGGTCTTGGCCAAGTACGAACTGTTGAAGGTGCCTCTGATTGGCTGGACCTGGTACTTCCTGGAGATTGTCTTCTGTAAGAGGAAGTGGGAGGAGGACAGAGACACTGTGTTCAAAGGCCTGGCCCAGCTAAAGGATTACCCTGAGTTTATGTGGGTGAGTAGGATGACAAACCGACAACACAATGACGTTTGCCCCTCTCCCTCTGACCGTCCGCGCGTTTCTGTATGGAGTTGTACCCTGGGGCATGTTCATTAAGCATCAAACAGATGAAAAACGCATATTTCTGTTTACCGTTGCATAATGTTTTCCGCTGAGTGCCCAAATAAACACGCCCCAGAATTGTTGGTGGGTACGTGCACACAATCTAAGCCAGTAATCTGATGCAAGAGAGAGAGAGGGTCTGAGGGGAGGAATCAAGGAAATACAACTGAGATTCTGTCTGTGTGTGTGTTTGTGCATGTGTTCGTGTTACTGTGGACCGTGTAGCAAGACAGGCAGGGTGTGTCTGAGGTAGTTCACCTCTGTTGGCGTTCCTACCTTCTGTAGTTTCCAGTGGGACAAACGGGGATTACAAGGTCATGAGCTTTAGTGTGTTAAGTGTTTACCCTCCAAAGACTGAAACAGGGTGCGTGTGTGTTGACTTCTCTCTCTCTTTCTTCAGTTCCTCTTGTACTGTGAAGGTACCCGTTTCACACCGAAGAAGCATGAGATCAGTATGGAGGTAGCAGAGAGTAAAGGTCTGCCGAAACTCAAATACCATCTACTGCCCAGAACCAAAGGCTTCACCACAACACTGAGCTGTCTCAAAGGCACAGGTGGGACACACACGCACAGGCACGTGCACACACACGTTTACAGCATCACACTCATGGTCGCACTCTTTCCTTTCTCAGTATCTGCTGTGTACGACGTGACACTAAATTTCAGAGACAAGAAGGTCCCAACGTTGCACGGCATCGTCAGTGGAAAGAAGTACATGGCCGATATGAATATCAAGTAGGTGGCGCCTGTCCCTCTCCCACAAACAAAGGCAGGGCACTGGTCCTAAATGTGAGCTATGGGTCCTTTGACCTTCTGACTTACTGTATCACCAGTACAGTGACTTGCTGCCCTTTAGAAGCGTTGTACTGAACTGACAGTTCCTCTCCTTCCTGTATAGGCGGTACCCAGTGGAGGAAATCCCAGAGGACGAGAAGGAGTGTGCAACCTGGCTTCACAAGCTCTACCAGCAGAAGGTGCTGGGAACTTGGCTTTCCCTCCCATTTATTTACCCTTTCTAGCCATAAGTCAATGACTCTCTCCACTAATATAATATTGACAACATTCTCTCTTTCTTCCTTTCTCTTTCTGTAGGATGCACTGCAGGAGCACTACGAGAAGGAGGGCAGTTTCCCCGGTCCCACCATCAAGCCCCCCCGTCGGCTGTGGACGCTGCTCAACTTCCTCTTCTGGGCCACCCTGCTTCTCACCCCCCTCCTCAACTTCGCCTGTGGGGTGTTTGTCAGCGGCTCTCCCCTCCTCATCGTCGGTTTCCTGATCTTCTGCATCATCGGTGCGGATGCCACCCATTTAGCCTTCGCTAAGCCTACTGCCTTTTCCAAGTCCTTCCTGTACTATATAATCTCATTTTGACTCATTATTGGCTGGTTTCCCAAACACAGAATAAGCTTAGTTCTAGACTAAAAAGCTATTTCAATAGAGATTCTCCATTAAGCATGCGTTGTAGTCCAGGACTTGGGCTCCCGAGTGGCGCAGTGGTCTAAGGCACTGCATCTCAGTGCAAGAGGCGCCACTACAGTCCCTGGTTCGAATTCAGGCTGTATCACATCCGGCCATGATTGGGAGTCCCATTAGGGCGGCGCTCAATTGGCGCAGCATCGTCCGAGTTTGGCCCGGGGTAGGCTGTCATTGTAAATAAGAATTTGTTGTTAACTGACTTGCCTCGTTAAATAAATACACATTTATCTGCTCTAAATGTATAGTGTAAATAAAGCATGGCTCTAGACTACCCTTTTCTGCTGGTGGGACTGGTGCTAACAACTTTTTCAGTTGATGGCACCAGCACAAGATTTGGTCGCATCAATTTTTTCACCACTGAGCGCTAATTAATGACTTGACCAGTGGTTTTGCATTCCATACAGAACCAGGCTGATGATGACTAGCCATCTTTCAATTATGTAAGCGCCCCTGCGGAAATCAAATGAGCGTAGATATAGGACAGACACTTCAAAACATACCTCCTTTTGATTTATTTTTGGACTATCTGTTGTGCCTTGTATGATTGTTATTCAATACGTTAAATAAGGCTAATAGCAGTAAGACTAAATTAAATGTTTAATCCAAAAATATGTATTTATATTTTTATACTAACAGAGGTCCTAAAATTCTAAATCCAATAGCTAACCCAGCCCTGGGCCCTTTGACCTAAGGGGGTTTTAACTTGACTATCATATTCACATTGATTGTTTGGTTAGATTTTTTTCCTCAACAATCTCAAAAAAAAGGTGCTATTGTATGGGGTCAAATTCACGCCACATGTATTGAATTAAAAATGAAAAACATGAAAAATAGGACGGGTGAAATAATGGATGCTGAAATCAAAAACCCAACAATTGAAAGCAAAATGTATAGCATTGTAAAGAAAAATAAGACATCAAAAGCAAAACCCCAAAACTCGTAAGCAAATCATTTTAAAGCGAGAGCAAAACTCTATGACAAATGATTTGAACAAATATTTGAAAATGAAGGCAAAAAAATCGTTTTTCGGTTAAACTTTCCCAGAAACCAATCCTATGGGATAGATTTTGCCTACGCTCTTGCCTGCATGTACTACCTTTTGGTTACGCTCCTCGTATCTTTGCTTTCGATGTCTTTCTTTGCTTTTACTGCCAGGTTTTTCGATTACGAGTTTTGTCATTTTTTCCATGAAGGGCGCGGTTTAGAGGGAGGCGTAGACAATGAGTCTCCATTGGTCCGCTAGTTTTGGAGTGACGGTTCGTCTTAACCCAATCAATGAACACGATAGACAGGCTTTTTCCCGCCTATTGCTTACTTAAGTAGACGTCTGACGTCACCTAGTTTTAGGGTTTTAGCTAACGTACTTCACCGTTGTCAATCACGGGTCAATAATGTACAGATATTAGAAGCATGTCTAATACATTTAATGAAAAACCATCTAACTACTTAGGTAAGCATATGAATTACCTGTCGCACAACGTTCGGTGCAGGTGTTGGTATCGCCATACACCTCCGAAACGTTGTGCAACTGGTCATTTTTTGAATTCAATACATATGGTGTGAAATTGACCCGATACTATTGTTAGCGATTCTGAACAGTCACTCTACAGTTGTAGTGCCCTATAAAGTCTGTTTTATCTTTTCGTAAATTCCGTTTTCCTGATTCTATCTTTGCAGTCAACATTTAAAATCGGGGAAGTTTTTGGGGAAAGACTTGAAATGTTAATTCCAACAGCGCATGATGACTGAAATGTGAGTGTTTTGGCCGCCCTTGTTGAGCCTTGTATAGTATGTACATGTGATTGCCTACTCCTGTATCTGCACTTTGTTCATTTGTATAATACCTCCTTTTTTTTTTTGTCTTCTGCTTTCTTTCTACTAATTATTGACAAATATCTCTCTGTCTCCTCTCTCCACAGCCTCCATAGCAGTGCGCCGCCTGATCAGTGTGTCTGAGGTGAACAAAACCGGCTCTACTTACGGCAAAATGGAGGGCAAGAAGGAGAACTAGAACTCTTTACGGCAGTCACGCTACGGTCCCTCTACTGTCGACACTCGGTCTGAGCGGTCGTTGCGGTCCCCGCACAGATGCACCCTGTGCAGCCTCCCTCCTGCAAAAATATGTTAAAACACAGTGTGTGTGTGTGTGTGTGTGTGGGGGGGGGGCGTAAGTTAAAATATTGATTATGATTGTGATTTTTTTTTAAATGGAATTCTTGCAGTTGACTGGCTGTGAATGCATCCTTCCAGTGAGAGGGGGGTGACAGACAGCAGGACTGAATGGTAGATACCAGGGGGTGTATCTCTTTAACACCCAACGCTCCCTGCACCGCAGCTCGTGGTCCCCCCCATCAGTGTCGGTCTCCTCTGCACAGCCTTGTGGTTTCACCTCATCCACATGCGGCAGAATTTTCATGTTTCAGCGGTACCACTTCCTCCAACATGCACCCCACTTCCTGCCACATTAGCCCACCCTAAAGAAGTTTTCTCCACCTATCAAATATCCTAATTTTCTGCTTCAGTATCTCTGACTGGGCCAGCCCAATACCAGTCAGATGTCCCTCTGTAGTTTCAGCAAGGGGCTCTACTGTCTGGAGAAGACAGATTCCCCAGCATGCTTTAGCTCCCCACCCTTACCCCCATGAAGGTTGGGTGTGGAGGTGAAGGAATCTTAACGCCTCTGAGCATTTGTTTGTCCGTCTCTTCATGAAACTTGTGCAGAATTCTGACACAAATGAGATTGAGCATGCTGCTACTCCTCCCGTCCTTCCCAGAAAAGCACAGACGTGACGGCCAACCTTGCACCAATGAAATGAAGTATTTAATGTTAATATAAAGCCAGGTTTGGCCTGAGTTGATTTCCAAATTGCTTGTAGATCCCAGAAATACTGATTGTTATAAACCAATAAAACATTTATCGTTTGGTTGCCAATGAATATACAAAAGTGATTGAATGATGGGATTTCATTTCTTTCCCTACAGTACTCTGGCGGGAATTCTTCAAAGGGTTTTGAAGAGCGCTTTTTGTCAATGGTGGATCAACATCTGATCTAACACAAACGAATTGTAAAATAGTTAGGCCTACCATCCCACCACACCCTGGTCCCCTGTCTATTTGACCCCTTAGTGTATGCAATATAAACTCCATAACCACAGTTTGAATGCCTTTAGGCCCAATATAAGGTGACACAAAGCTAGTATAGGAGTCGTCCAGTGACCAAGAGCTGAGGACTCGTCTGAGGATGACATCACTTACACCGGCTGTCCCTGCCATCCAACTCGGCTGCCAGCAGAATAGATTAATGCTTTTACCAAGAGCAGGTGAAGTGGCCCACAGGCCATTTGCGGAGTGGATTTGTCATATCCATAATTGGATTTTCCAGCATTTTTTAAGAAAAATAAGCATAATACTTAATGCATGGCCAGTTATTAGCATTCTAAAATGCTATGCCTCTCCCACCCCCTGAAATTAGCCCAATAACATTTATTAAAAAGTAGGCCTACGTGACCCATATTATCAGATAGGTGTTATTTAAGTAATACGACTGATCACCTACAGTGTATAAAACTGATGAAGCATAGTGGCTATATATAGATGGCTGAAGCATGGGGTTAACCATTTGCATTAATACCCCACTGGTCCAGATTAGATCAGACTAGATCATATTTTTGCTAGTTAGGCAGGTATTGATGAGCCCAGTATGGGGCAGTTGGACAGTGGAGGAAGCAGAGCTGTTAGCAGCACACAGGTGCTGCTGATACTAAAGCTTCATCTGCTGTTGCTGCTCCTACTGCTATTGCTGCTTCCTCTGCTGCTGCTCCTGCTGCTGCTTGGTTCTTCAGCAGAGTCAAAAGAACCAACCTATCCAACCGATGGAGCTGCTGGTCCATGATCAGCCACAGCAGGCTAGACAGAAGCCCAGGGTGGAGTTGGGCTCTGGCTTGGGCATGGGAAGCCACATGGGTACGCTGGGTGGTGGGCAATTGTATTTGCCTCTGGGTCCGTTCATCATGCCAGAGTGGTTGTTGGAAAGGGGCTCCATGTGTTACGTGGATAAGCCGGGAACCAGGCGACAGAGGTTTGGTGCCAGGTTGGACTTGCTCGGCACGGGCACCAGATGGCAGATGGGTTCCATGCCAACGCTGCTTCCGAAGGCCTCTCACCACTTCTTCCAATTCTGACAGCCTGGGGCAATGTCTGAACAGTGTGTTCTGATTAGCTTAGAGTACGAGAGCATGGTGTTAACAACACTAAAAACTGTTGCCTACCTCTAGTTTTCAGAGGGTAATGTTTGACAAGGGTCTCTAAGTAAATCATATGATTAAAAGGCAAACTAACCACTGGCCTGTATGTTTGTGAATTGTGAGTTTTCTACTGTACTCCATTAATATTGGACATGCCTCTACAAAACTATAGTACACAATAGCATCCCTCGATCATGTGTGGTGGTACTTACTATAGAATGTTGTAGAACAGCCTTTCTTAAAGTATGGGTCGCGTACCTGTTAATGGTGGGTCGCGACGTGTCAGAGTAAATGTATAATTATTTAATGAATTACTAGAATTGATTTGGCCAAGTGCAACTGCGGTCTGTTCAGTGCTCTCTCTGCTTAGCAGCGGTCTGTTCAGTGCGCTCTCTGCTTAGCAGCGGTCTGTTCAGTGCTCTCTCTGCTTAGCAGCGGTCTGTTCAGTGCGCTCTCTGCTTAGCAGCGGTCTCTGTTCAGTGCTCTCTCTGCTTAGCAGCGGTCTGTTCAGTGCTCTCCCTGCTTAGCAGCGGTCTCTGTTCAGTGCTCTCCCTGCTTAGCAGCGGTCTCTGTTCAGTGCTCTCTCTGCTTAGCAGCCGTCTCTGTTCAATGCGCTCTCTGCTTAGCAGCGGTCTCTGTTCAGTGATCTCTGCTTAGCAGCAGTCTCTGTTCAGTGCTCTCTCTGCTTAGCAGAGTCTCAAGTTTGGCAGCTGCGCGAGTGGGAGAGGGAGATGCCTGTGTGCTTCGTGGTTTATCAGATCTTTTTTCTGTAGATTTCTACAGAAACAATCCCCTGGCCTTGTACACAGCTAACGGTAGCCAAAGCAAGCTAGCTAGCTACTGATAGTGCAACCTTAAGTAACAGTACAGATGAAAAATGATCATGCCTACTGTACATCTTACTGTAGAAATTGAAAACAAGTCTAGGTTGGAACAGTTGCTGTTAAAATACAAGTCATCATTTTTATTCTGAACTGGAATAAACTGATTGAAGCCAGATACTTTTTAAGGCAAACACACACACAGTTCTGGGTTGCTCATTTAGAGCAGGAAGCAGTCTCCTGCCTAACTGAGAAAGCAGTACATGTCCTGGTCCAGTGGGTTAACTGCCGTGTTTAGGGGCAGAATGACAGATTTGTACCTTGTCAGCTCAGGGATTTGATCATGCAATCTTTCGGTTACTAGTCCAATGCTCTAACCACTAGGCTACGCTGCCGCCCCATATGGCTGACTTGCTTAAGCAAATGTGGTTTCTAATGACAATTGAGATGTACAAACTATGGCATAAGTGGACGACAAGCGGATAAGAGGCAATCCGTAATTTAAGACAATGAGCGAGCTTGGACGGACGTAACGTTAGTCAATATAACTATTTGTTTAGCACTTTTGAAATGTACAGCGACAGAATTCAGAACATGGGCCGTTCTTACAGTGCTCTCCCTGTATACCAAGTTAGAACCGTAGGATAAATAAAGGGGGCATATACGCAGACAATGAAAGCTCTTACAATATTCAATGATTACATTTCTCTAAAACAGGTTATAGGCTGCAGTAAAACAGTCAGAACAGTAGGTGAAATTAAGAGGGGTAAATAGACAAAATTATTAGTGTGAGGCACATGGGCTACTAACAGCTTACTACACAACAAACACTTAGTATTACTTTCTTAACTACAGTATACATATCTTCCTGGCATATTACATAATTTATGAAGCAGAAAACAGAACATTTTTGGTCTCACATTGTTGTGCTCGGCTCACTTGAACAGGAAGGTCAACAGTAGTTAACAGTTGTTTTGAACGCAGCACAAATCATGTTCCATTGACAGCATGGCCAATGTTGACTGTTTTATCATTTTAAATTTGGAAAAGAGACCCTTAATCCCAGATTTGGGACCACACAGCCACTGTCATTGATTCCTTCCAAACCACTCGTTGAATTTGCGATTTCCAACTTGTAATGTTAAGGTCCCAATGGCCGATGAGCACCGATACGTTTTATCTATAGTTTCTCTTCATATGACAAGGATTAAAAAGGACTTGCCAGTAAATGCTCTGTATTTTTTGCTGGCTTGCCCCACCACCACATAAAACACTGAGCTAGGCTGAAACACCTGCATTTTGGAGCCATCTTACTCAAGAAATCAAAAAAGAGACCATGATTGTATGCAACTTTATTAACTCAACGATATATATTATTTTTTACATGGTTTGCAAACTGATATGTGACAAGTATTAATGCCAAAATAACTTGAAAAACAGGCAAGCCCAGTTATTTATATATTTTTTGTGGGGCTCAAAACAGGTGGGGCTCTGCCTGGTATACTGTACCCATACCCAGTTTTCTTTTCAGTGGGCATTGCCTATACTCTCCTTAATCCCTACTATTGCGTATCATATACGACGTATTACTTATGTAGTACAATAGAGAAATCATGCACAAAGTAGCCTACACAATCGCAAAGCACGTGAAATATATTCATATGCGCGCCGCACACAGCCTAGTTTTAGCGGAATATTATCTGCAGGCAGCAAGTGTGTGCAGCTCTCAA
Source organism: Oncorhynchus clarkii lewisi (assembly GCF_045791955.1). Taxonomy (NCBI): domain Eukaryota; kingdom Metazoa; phylum Chordata; class Actinopteri; order Salmoniformes; family Salmonidae; genus Oncorhynchus; species Oncorhynchus clarkii. The sequence goes on from NC_092153.1 coordinate 24,512,101, forward strand.
CTGGTTTTGACATGGAGCAGCTCACAGAAGAATGACATCGGTAGCTGATAGGGTAGGAAAGATATTTCAATTTATATATCTACCGGTAAACGCTAACTAAGGCAACAATGAGTATGCAAACTAGGTATTGAAAAAGTTTGGTCCATAGTCTTGGTTATTAGGCTATTTGCAATGTGCAATTCAGTCATCATGCACTGTTCACTTACAAAAAAAATATTGCAATCAGAGTGCAGTATAACTGCAGTTATAGTGCAGTATAAGTGAGAATACTCACACTTTTTTTTTTTTACTGCAGTAGTTTTGCAGTGTAACTACAGTTCACTATTGCACAGTGGCCTGATGGCCTTTGAGAAGGCAGAAGTTCCACCCATTACAAGTCAATGTGATTGGTTGATTCCACTGTCACTCCGAGTGTTTTGCCATAATACAGTTGAATGGCAGATGCCTTCTATCAGGTGTCTGGTGGTCTAGCTAATGGCTGACTTAGCTAGCTAGATTTATCCCCCCTTTAACCCTTTCCTTTCTAACAAAAAATGCAGAGATTAAATCAGAACATAATTGAAAATAATGAGATGGTGTAACTGAGTCAGGTTTGTAGGCTTCCTTACTCGCACACGCTTTTTCAGTTCTGCCCACAAATTTTCTATGGGATTGAAGTCACGGCTTTGTGATGGCCACTCCAATACGTTGACTTTGTTGTCCTGAAGCCATTTTGACACAACTTTGGAAGTATGCTCGGGGTCATTGTCCGTTTTTGGAAGACCCATTTGTGACCAAGCTTTAACTTCCTGACTGATGTCTTGAGATGTTGCTTCAATATATCCACATAATTTTCCTCCCTCATGATGCCATCAATTTTGTGAAGTCCCTGTTCCTCCTGCAGCAAAGCACTCCCGCAACATGAAGCTGCCACCCCCGTGCTTCACGGTTGGGATTGTGTTCTTCAGCGATCAAACCTCCCCCTTTTTCCTCCAAACATAACGATGGTCATTATGGCCAAGCAGTTGTAATTTTTGTTTCATCAGTCCAGAGGACATTTCTCCAAAAAGTACGATCCTTGCGAAAGTATTTGGCCCCCTTGAACTTTGCGACCTTTTGCCACATTTCAGGCTTCAAACATAAAGATATAAAACTGTATTTTTTTGTGAAGAATCAACAACAAGTGGGACACAATCATGAAGTGGAACGACATTTATTGGATATTTCAAACTTTTTTAACAAATCAAAAACTGAAAAATTGGGCGTGCAAAATTATTCAGCCCCTTTACTTTCAGTGCAGCAAACTCTCTCCAGAAGTTCAGTGAGGATCTCTGAATGATCCAATGCTGACCTAAATGACTAATGATGATAAATACAATCCACCTGTGTGTAATCAAGTCTCCGTATAAATGCACCTGCACTGTGATAGTCTCAGAGGTCCGTCAAAAGCGCAGAGAGCATCATGAAGAACAAGGAACACACCAGGCAGGTCCGAGATACTGTTGTGAAGAAGTTTAAAGCCGGATTTGGATACAAAAAGATTTCCCAAGCTTTAAACATCCCAAGGAGCACTGTGGAAGCGATAATATTGAAATGGAAGGAGTATCAGACCACTTCAAATCTACCAAGACCTGGCCGTCCCTCTAAACTTTCAGCTCATACACGGAGAAGACTGATCAGAGATGCAGTCAAGAGGCCCATGATCACTCTGGATGAACTGCAGAGATCTACAGCTGAGGTGGGAGACTCTGTCCATAGGACAACAATCAGTCATATATTGCACAAATCTGGCCTTTATGGAAGAGTGGCAAGAAGAAAGCAATTTCTTAAAGATATCCATAAAAAGTGTAGTTTAAAGTTTGCCACAAGCCACCTGGGAGACACACCAAACATGTGGAAGAAGGTGCTCTGGTCAGATGAAACCAAAATTGAACTTTTTGGCAACAATGCAAAACGTTATGTTTGGCGTAAAAGCAACACAGCTGAACACACCATCCCCACTGTCAAACATGGTGGTGGCAGCATCATGGTTTGGGCCTGTTTTTCTTCAGCAGGGACAGGGAAGATGGTTAAAATTGATGGGAAGATGGATGGAGCCAAATACAGGACCATTCTGGAAGAACCTGATGGAGTCTGCAAAAGACCTGAGACTGGGACGGAGATTTGTCTTCCAATAAGACAATGATCCAAAACATAAAGCAAAATCTACAATGGAATGGTTCAAAAATAAACATATCCAGGTGTTAGAATGGCCAAGTCAAAGTCCAGACCTGAATCCAATCGAGAATCTGTGGAAAGAACTGAAAACTGCTGTTCACAAATGCTCTCCATCCAACCTCACTGAGCTCGAGCTGTTTTGCAAGGAGGAATGGGAAAAAATGTCAGCCTCTCGCTGTGCAAAACTGATAGAGACATACCCCAAGCGACTTACAGCTGTAATCGCAGCAAAAGGTGGCGCTACAAAGTATTAACTTAAGGGGGCTGAATAATTTTGCACACCCAATTTTTCAGTTTTTGATTTGTTAAAAAAGTTTGAAATATCCAATAAATGTTGTGCCACTTCATGATGGTGTCCCACTTGTTGTTGATTCTTCACAAAAAAATACAGTTTTATATCTTTATGTTTGAAGCCTGAAATGTGGCAAAAGGTCGCAAAGTTCAAGGGGGCCGAATACTTTCGCAAGGCACTGTAGATACTTTTGTACCGGTTTCCTCCTTTGCGGTGGTTCTGGGATTGATTTGCACTCATCTCGAGGAGACAGAATGCGACTCCCTCCTGAGCGGTATGACAGCTGCGTGGTCCCATGGTGTTTATACTTGCGTACTATTGTTTGTACAGATGAACGTGGTACCTTCAGGCGTTTGGAAATTGCTCCCAAGGATGAACTATTCTTTTCTGAGGTCTTGGCTGATTTCTTTTGATTTTCCCATGATGTCAAGCAAAGAGGCACTGAGTTTAAAGGTAGGCCTTGAAACACATCCACAGTTACACCTCCAATTGACTCAAATTATGTCAAATAGCCTATCAGAAGCTTCTAAAGCCATGACATAATTTTCTGGAATTTTCAAGCTGTTTAAAAGGCACAGTCAACTTAGTGTAGGTAAATGTCTGACCCACTGGAAGTGTGATACAGTGAATTATAAGTGAAATAATCTGTCTGTAAACAATTGTTGGAAAAATGACTTGTGTCATGCACAAAGTAGATGTCCTAACCAACTTGCCAAAACTATAGTTTGTTAACAAGGAATTTGTGGAGTGGTTGAAAAACGAGTTTTAATGACTCAAAACTAAGTATATATAAACTTCCGATTTCAACTGTACATGAAGGATGGTTGGTTGATATAAAATGTAAGATACACGTTATTCATATGTTGCATTCATATCTACATATCAACCAAATATCAAAGTTGAAGAAGAGGACTAAATGAAATCAAACTTTATTTAAAGTTTGATTTGATTTAGTGCTATTCTTTAACTTTGTTTTAGGTTGAGATGGAGACATGACTCCAACATGTCAATCATTCATTTGTAGACGAACTGGATATTGAATTGTGAATGCAACCAAATATCAACATTTGAAGGATCTTCTGTTTGAATAGTATACTGTATATACTTTAAAGACAATACCCAAAGGTGAAAGTTGGCATCCTATTTATAGGGCTAATGGTAAATACTTCTAAACTTCCAATGAACTAATCAACCACGGATGAATGATTTGTATACCTAGCTTCACGTTGAAATGGTGTCCTTTTGAAATGGTGTCCAAATCAGATGTCAATGTAGCCTATATAAACCCAACTTTCATAACTCTCCTGTGACGATCTGAAGGATCAGGTTACAGGGGGGGTCCGCTCCCTCATAGAGGTGGAGAGCGGGAAATCGATTGATTTATACAATACGTATACAATACCCTGCCCCTATGCTCTGTAGTGTTCGAGATCGGAATGTAATCTGTGGAACGCAGAGAGACCCTTTGACAACAAAAAGTTGAATAATTCATCAATGTTTCTATTTTTGAGAATGTGTGAATAGTCCGTGGACAATGAAGGGACAGTTATGACGAGTGTGTTTCATTTGGCGATCTCATGAAGGACAGGAAACACACATAACTGTGTCTCTTAAAGCCGAGCGACTTCTACCTTTGACCAGCAGAAACACAAACAATTATCACAAGACCACTTCTGATTACCCTCACCGATTCCACAGCACCCAACTCTGTTTTCACCCACCCTGAAACCACAAATGGATGAGCCAAAAGGCAAGGGTCCACTTTTTTCCAAAAACTTCACTACGACTGTCACAGACTCATCTTTATCCTGACCCTCGGTGCAAACCTCGGGATCAGAGAACTTCACCACACCTATCACCTCTGATAATTCGCCCTCATCCACTTTCATTTCTACTCCTGTCTTCAGCTTACTCTGCTTGCAATTTCTATCGTTCTTCTTTAACAAACCATCTACCTTTTTTCCCACCATTTTTAACCAACTCAAGCTCACCATCTTCCTCCCTCTCTCTCTTTGACCTCCTCAGCCTCTTTTTCCCTCCATTCCTCCTCTGTATTCCAAGTATACGTCTCCTTATGATAATACTGCACTTCTCCTGACATACATTTTGTTCTTGCTTTTCTCAAGGGACGCCATTTAACCGGCTGTCCCAATCTCAGTCAAATCAGCACGTACCCCTCGGGATGTAGCGCTCAACAGTGCATCCCACTTATAAAGCAGCTGCTTCGTCTGGATGTTATTCTTCATCAAAAGCTACCACGACACTTTTCCATTTCAAACAAGCGCGCTCTCTGCCTTCCTTATCCGACGTGCCCCCCCCCCCCCCCCCTACACACCTTCTCTTCTTGCTGGATGTGACCAACCTTGATAGAAAGCAATTCAAGGGGGAATTACACTCAAAATTCTAAACGTAAATATCTAAACATGGACTCAGAACTCGGACAGAAATTCAGATAGATGTTAGTTAAGATAAATTCAGTAAGATGTTGAGGCCTTAACATTACTCTTCTTTAAGTCACCACACAGAGAGAGAGAGAGAGAGAGAGAGAGAGAGAGACTCAGTTAGTCTACCATTTGAAGTATTTTATTAGGCCTGTATGGTCTTAAAAGGAAGGAAAATACAATCATGAGGATTCACTTTTATAAACAATATACCGACGCACAGACAGCGCATTGCGCAAACAAAACAACCACGCTTGCAATATCAACTGGAATTACATGGGTCTATTACTGAACTTTTTGTTGAAAACAAATATTTGACTGTGAAGAGACTGTCACTGGCAAACATGGTTACAGACCAACAACATTATATAGTATCTCCTCCTCGTCAAGAAAAGCACATGAGCTAATTATAATACACAAAGTAAGCAAAACAATTAAATCATTCCAACATTGCCTAAAATGATGAATAAGATACTAATGAGATATACCTATATAAGCAATAGGCCTATAACAATTGAGATGTACAAACTACGGCATAAGGAAACGATGAGCGGATAAGAGGCAATCCGTAATTTCGATATTAATGAGCGAGCTAAGATGGATGTAGTCAATGTAGCTCTTTGTTCAGCACTTTTGAAATGTACATGACATCATTCAGAACATGGCCCCTTCTTACAGTATTCTCCATGTACACCAAGTCAGAACCGTATGATAAATAAAGGGGGCATATAAGCAGACAAAGAAAGCTCTTACAATATTCGATGATGACAGTTCTCTAAAACATGCTATAGGTTACAGTACATGTGCACCACCAAGTCAGAACAGTAGGCTATGTTCTGAGGGGGAAAGAGACCAAATTATTAGTGTGAGGCACATGGGCTACTACACAACATACACTTAGTATTACTTTCTTAGCTACAGTATACATATCTCCCTGGCATATTACATCATTTATACAATACATTTTTGGACTCACCGTTGTAGTGCTGTGCTCACTTTGCCCTCAGACCATCCTTAATTGATCAGAGCATGGACTCTACAAGGTGTCGAAGCGTTCCACAGAGATTCTGGCCCATGTTGAATCCAATGCTTCCCACAGTTGTGTCAAGTTGGCTTGATGTTCTTTGGGTGGTGGACCATTCTTGATACACATAGGAAACTGTTGAGCGTGAACAACCCAGTAGCGTTACAGTTCTTGACACAAACCGGTGTGCCTGGCACCTACTACCATACCCTGTTCAAAGGCAAAAATCCTACTTTAACCTGTCTCCTCCACTTCATCTACACTGATTGAAGTGGATTTAACAAGTGTCATTGTTACGGATACAGGTATCCTGTGTCTGTGTGTGTGTCCTGTGTTCTTTTCTCTCCTTCTCCCCTCACAGGTGAAAATCATCACTCCCCAATCAGTCAACAATCAATCATCAATCAGAAGACACACCTCCTCCTGTTTCCTACCCTATCACAGTTCCTTCCCCATGGTTTAAAAACCCCATCATTTATTTGCTCTAGAGCGCAATCTCTCTGTAAATGCCATGTATGTAGATCGCTGTGTTTCACTCTCTCTTTGTGTCTTAAACCTCTCTTTTTTGAGCACCTCCAAATCACTTTGTCATCTCCTGTGAGTATTGTTTTTGCTTATGGTGTTTGCTGGTGGGAAAAGGGGAAACCAAGACAAGTCGCCCATGGGCATACACTACCCGTAGGTAGACTTTGTTAAATACACTAGTTAGAACTGGGCGGACCACCCACTGTATTTTTGGTTAGTTAGTTAGCTGTTGTTTTAAATAGGTCTAGCTTAGGGGTGTTTTTGCATACTTATTGTTTCTTTCCTTGGGTCCAGCTCAGCCCCTTCTCCTGCTCCCCCCATTACTGTGTGTTTATAAATAAACCTTGAGTTTGACGGTAGATTTCAGTTGTCCTGGTTATTTCGTTCACACTTTTGCTTTGTCACAATTATAATTTGCATGAGTTATGTTACGGGTCTCATTACCATCCCCCCCTAGACTGTCGGGCCAAAAGGGATTCGTAACAGACATCAATAAGGGAGCATAGCTTTCACCTGGTCAGTTTGTCATGAAAAGAACAGGTGTTCTTAATGATTTGTACACTCAGTGTAAATACATACCTCTATTTTTAAAGGCTTGTATCTATCTATAATACCTGGAGAGTGAGCACACATTTCATAGCCTGCTTCCAGATCTGTTTTGTGCTGGATAGCCAACCCGTATGGTCTTTATCATGCAGCACAAACAGATCTGAGACCAGGCTGTCTGCATACAGCTTTAACTGGTGGTGGAGGGAGGTGGCGTAGATGACCTGGAAGCTCTTGCCCTCATCTGTCCCGTCTTCCATAATGACCTCCAGAAAGCCCACAGCCCTCAGGGCTTTCAATGTGATGCTTAGCCCTTCTGATAACAGAATGCTATGTTACCATCACTCCTGACTCACAGCTTATACTTGCCAAAGGATGGCATTGTTGGATAAACCCAGAAATTCTGAAGAATAGATCCAAGTTCCCTTGATTGAGCCAGTACAACCAGTACTTTCTACCATTGATAACATCTCATCGCTGTTCTTCAGGATTAGTCACCCTGAATCAGTGCGGCCAGATTTGGAATTTTATCTGAGCGCTAGATGTATTTCAGCCTCTAATGCTTAATTCATATATATCAGTGGTTCCTTCACTTTTTATAGTCCCGTACCCCTTCAAACATTCACCCTCCAGCTGCGTATCCCCTCTAGCGCCAGAGTCAGCGCACTCTCAAATGCTGTTTTTTTGCCATTGTAAGCCTGCCACATACCCGGCTCGTGGGAAGTATAATAAGTATAATAATAATCAATATTTTTGCTCTTTATTTAGCCATCTGACAATAAAACCTTTGTTCATCAGAAAATGTGAATAACTCACCACAGGTTAATGAGAAGCGTGTGCTTGAAAGGATGTACATAACTCTACAATGTTGGGTTGTATTGGAGAGAGTCTCAGTCTTAAATCATTTTCTACACACAGTCTGTGCCTGTATTTAGTTTTTAGTTTTCATGCAAGTGAGGGCCGAGAAGCCACTCTCACAAAGCTACGTGGTTGCAAAGTGCATTAGTGTCTTAACAGCATAATTTGCCAAGGCAAGAAACTCTGAGCACAGCCCTATCCAGAGATCTGGCAGTAGCTTCTGATTCAACTACATTTTCACAGAACCGCTTGATTCAATTTCGATGAGGATCTCTTGTTCAGATATCGGTAAGTGAACTGGAGGCAGGGCAAAAAAGGGATAACGAGTCCAGTTTGTGTCGTCTGTTTTGGGAAAGTACCTGCGTAATTGCGCTCTCAGCTCACTCAGGTGCTTCCCTATATCACATTTGACATTGTCCATAAGCTTGAGTTCATTTGCACACAAAAATCATACAATGATGGAAAGACCTGTGTGTTGTCCTTGTTAACGTAGACAGAGAAGAGCTCCAACTTCTTAATCATAGCCTCAATTTTGTCCTGCACATTGAATACAGTTGCGGAGAGTCCCTGTAATCCTAGATTCAGATCATTCAGGCGAGAAAAAACATCACCCAGATAGGCCAATTGTTTGAGAAACTCGTCATCATGCAAGCGGTCAGACAAGAGAAAATGATGGTCAGTAAAGAGAACTTTAAGCTCGTCTCTCATTATTCAAAAAAACGTGTCAATACTTTGCCTCTTGTTAACCAGTATGTTGTAAAAGCGTTACATGGCCATATCATTGCGTAATGCAAATGTAGCAGTGTGATGTTGTTCCCCTAGATTATGCACCAAATTGCACACAAGAACCAATTCAAATAGGCCAGGTCAAGAGGGGATGTTAATAATTTGATAATAATAATTCAGAATGTATTTTTAATTAATTACAGCTGCATAGCAGAGGAAAAGGAAAGACTGGATATCTATACAGACTCAGCCCATGCCCATGAAGCAGGCCACACTGATGGACCCAGAACTTTTATGAGAAACACATGGCCCCACACACGAAGGCAAACTAAAGACCCTCCAAAAAGGCCTCGCACATCTGGTGGCACCCTCACATAAAAAATATGACTGACTTATTTTATGACGATGATTTATTTTGTGACGAATGCAATGGTTGTGACAGACACAACCCAAAGAAACTATATCAAACACCAATGGGCTCATACGTAATACCTAATGCATGTTTTCAGGATATTAGTATAGACTACACCGACATGGGCCCCGAAAATTTATCTAAAGGCAAACTCTATCTCCTAGTCATAGTAGATAGGTTCTCCAAATGGGTAGAGGCAATAATAACAAAAGGGGAGGATGCTAGGTCAGTCTTTAAGTGGCTACAAACCAAACTAATACCCAGGTATGGCATCCCAAGACAAATCAAATTTGACAAATGGCTCACATTTAACAAACACCTAATGTTTTGCCTCTTGTTAACCAGTATGTTGTAAAAGCGTTACATGGCCATATCATTGCGTAATCAAGAGGGGATGTTAATAATTTGATAATAATAATAATTCAGTATGTATTTTTAATTAATTACAGCTGCATAGCTAATGTTTTTCTTTGGTGTGCAAACACTTCATATCAATATTGTGATTGTAAAAGTTTTGTATATTTTGGTTTGGCCCATCGAGGGTTATCTGTATTTCCGTACCCCCTTATTGTTCTCTTTTGCCTGACCTTCAGCTACCAAGGTATGTTGTCCTTGGCTCCGAAATTGTTTAATATAAAACCGTCATAATGTTACACAATGTGCTGTTATGCAACCATAAGTCTGTTACAATGTGGATAATATAAAGATTTATGTTAACATGTTTCACAAAGCTCGCTAACTAGGGTTTCTACTGTAACTTGTGAGTTCTTGGGACAGTGTTTGAGGGAGTGTCCATGTGCTTGCGCAGGTGCCTGAGAGCTAGGACTGCTCCAAGGGTTAACATAATGTGTGTTGTCTCTTCGTGTGCAGGTATGTCTTTTATTTTGTCTGAATTATATTCTGTATCATTTTACTTGTATTGTATGGTGTGCTGTTGTGCATTGAATGTGTGCATGCAGCACCTGTTTCCTTTTGGCGCTCTTTTAACAAAGTTAACCATTTTCACTGTAGTGTCCAAAACATCTTTCAAGCTGTCAGGCATTCCCTTGGCAGCAAGAGCTTCTCGGTGGATGCTGCAGTGTAGCCAAGTGGCGTCGGAAGCAACTGCTTGCGCGCGCGTTTCCACTCCACTATGTCTCCCTGTCATGGCTTTTGCTCCATCAGTACAGATACCAGCACATCTTGACCACCAAAGTCCATTGGATGTCACAACGCTGTCCAGTACTTAAAAAATATCCTCTCATGTTGTACTGGTTTCCAGTGGTTTGCAGAAGAGGATGTCTTCCTTAATTGACCCCCCACAATGGCCTGTGCCAGGCCTGTCACGTCTGTTGACTCATCCAGCTGTAATGTATATGATTCACTGGCTTGTATGTGAGGCAGTAATTGTTTCAGAACATCTCCTGCCATGTCACCGATGCGTCGTGAAACAGTGTTTGATGAAGGCATTCTGTATAGTTTTTTGGGCCTTTTCCCCCAGCATTGTCCCAGCCATGTCCGCAGCAGCAGGAATAATTAAGTCCTCCACAATAGTATGGGGCTTGCCTGTCCTAGCCACTCGTTAGCGCAACATATGACGCTTCTAGCCCCTTCTTATTAATAGTATATGTTGCTTTTATACATGTCTTACTACTTGAAAGTCGTCTTTCTTATTGCTCAAAACTCTCCCATGGCTTATTTTTTTTCAAATTGTCATGTTTCTAAATGTCTGCGCCAGAGTGAAGGTTTCCCACGGGAGAGTAACAACTAATGTGATTAGATGTAAATTATTTGACTACCTGTATTTGACATTGTGTTGTTATTTCGCTACACACTAGATGGTTTAATTTTGTACCCCTGGGGATACGCGTAACCCAGTTTGGGAATATCTGATATATATCATACAAAATTGTGAAGAAAAAATGTGTGATTCTCATCCTTGATAGCGAAGGTCAGAAATCTTTATTAATTACATTTCTCACTCTGAGATGAGAGGGATTCATGCAAATTATAAACTGGATGGTTCGAGCACTGAATGCTGATTGGCTGATGCCGTGGACCGCGTACTGCTTTGTGTCGTGCCTAAGAACAGCCCTTAGCCGTGGTATCTTGGGCATATACCACACCTCGGGCCTTATTGCTAAAATGAACCATATCTGCATCCCAAATTAAACTGCACTACTTTTGACCAGGACCCATAGGGATCTAGTTAAAAGTAGTGCACTATATACGGAATAGGGTGCCATTTGGGATGGAGTTTGTTTCACTCCATTTCATGTTAACTCAAAGAGTATTAGATCAATGGCCAACAACAAATCTTCTCACTATCTCTGTGTTGCCCACATGCTTGCACAACATGACATCCAAGCAACACTCACACATTTCACAGTAATACACTACAGAGACTAGTAATGATAACTACAGATAAGGGGTGTAGGCTACTGAAGATTATTGCTCATTATTTCTGTGTGTGTGTGCGTCTGTGTGTGACCGTACTGTCTGTCACTTATCAGCGATGGAGACATTACAATCTTCAAATGAGCGCGGTTTCCCCAAAATAGTGGTTTCCTCATTGATACATTATTGCACTATTTGTTCTAACAACAATACCCCTCAGATGATTGGGATCAGAGGGTGTAGATGTGTGCCACTGCGTGCCCCATCGGTCTCCACCGCCATTATTCAAATTCCTGTCATTATAACCCCCCCCCCCCCCCCCCCCCCCCCAAAAAATAAATGTACAGTGTCATTGTTTCACTTTGCATCTGCATTGGTATAAATGGAAAATAATACCACATATTCCTATCATTATTGCACACAGTATGATCAGAGAGGTAGGTGGAGGTTCCAGGATGATCTAGCTCATCGTTAAAAAGTCTGGCGGTTTCCTGGGATTCTATGGCTGTGTTCCAAATTGCACGCTATTCCCTATAGCACATCATAAGACAAAATATTGTGTAACATGTATTTGAATACCTGCTGTGTGTGAATGGTCTAATAGACCATGCAGTGCTAGAGTGGAACAGCTGAGATCAACACAGGTTATTCCGATATTGTGTGGAGTTTTGATGGAATCACAATTTGTGCTTTCTTGCGAGTAATGTGGCTTGATGAGGCCTAAGTATGGATGTAAGTGAAGTGACTCATTTGCTATTGAACCTAACGTGCCACAGCACAGGAATTCTGTAGTCACCATTTACTGAACCTAAGGACATTCACCGACGCCCCTTCTGGGTGTTCAGCGATGCACCTATATTGGCCCGGTCATTTTTCCGCTTTCATCATATCAACCTCTTAAAGCCATTCGTTTGGACGGACAGTGAAAAGCAAAATATATAACCATAGCAATTAACTTGTACTGACTAAGAACAATTATCTTGATGCAATGTTCAATTTCATTACAATCTGCCCCATTTCTTTTTTTTCTTCAGTTTTATTATTACAGATTGTAGCTTTCATCATTGTAATTGTCTGCATTATTGCCAATCCCCCCATATATTTTTGTCACGGCTTCCGCCGAAGTTGGTGCCTCTCCTTGTTCGGGCGGCGTCACCGGCTTTCTAGCTGCCACCGATCCAGGTTTATTTTTCCATTTGTTATGATGTCTTGATTGTAGACACCTGGTTCCCATTAAGTTATTATTATTTCCCTATTTAACCCTCTGGTTCAGTATGTTTTGTGCTTGATTGTTGCTGGTTTGGTGGTAGTCTTTTGTGTTAGGGTTTGTGATCCCTGCGTGGATTTATTTGCTGATTATTTTTCCCGAGTAAAGTACGTTGTTTTACTCAGTTCTGTGTCCTGCGCATGACTCTGTTCTCACCTCTGCACAACTGACACCTGACAATTTATTTGTAAATACATGTATGTCTATTCAGTACCAGTCAAAGGTTTGGACACCTACTCATTCAAGGGTTTTTATTTATTTTCACTATTTTCTACAGTGTAGAATAATAGTGAAGACATCAAAACTATGAAATAACACATGGAATCATGTAGTAACCAAAAAAGTGTTTAACAAATATAAATATATTTTATATTTGCCTTGACAGCTTTGCACACTCTTGGCATTTTCTCTCAACCAGCTTCACCCAGAATTATTTTCCAACAGTGTTGAAGGAGTTCCCACATATGATGAGCACTTGTTGGCTGCTTTTCCTTCACTCTGCGTCCAACTCAACCCAAACCATCTCAATTGGGTTGAGGTTGCATGATTGTGGGGGTCACCTGATGCAGCACTCCATCACTCTCCTTCTTGATCAAATAGCCCTTACACAGCCTGGAGATGTGTTGGGTCATTGTCCTGTTGAAAAACAAATCATACTCTCACTAAGCGCAAACCAGATGGATGTTGTATCGCTGCAGAATGCTGTGGTAGCCATGCTGGTTAAGTGTGCCTTGAATTCTAAATAAATCACTGACAGTGTCACCAGCAAAGCACCCCAACACCATCACACCACCTCCTCCATGCTTCACGATAGGAACCACACATGCGGAGATCATCCGTTCACCTACTCTGCATCTCACAGACACGGCGGTTGGAGCCAAAAATTTCAAATTTGGACTCGGATCAAAGGACTGATTTCCACCAGTCTAATGTCTATTGCTTGTGTTTCTTGGCCCAAGCTAGTCTCTTCCTATTATTGGTGTCCTTTAGTAGTGGTTTCTTTCCAGCAATTCAACCATGAAGGCCTTATTCACGCAGTCTCCTCTGAACAGTTGATGTTGAGATGTGTCTGTTGCTTGAACTCTGAAGCATTTATTTGGGCTGCAATGTGAGGTGCACTTAACTCCAATGAACTTATCCTCTGCAGCAGAGGTAACTGGGCCTTCCTATCCTGTGGCGGTCATCATGAGGGCTAGTTTCATCATAGTGCCTGATGGTTTTTGCGACTGCACTTGAAGAAACTTTCAAAGTTCTTAATTTTCCGGATTGACTGACCTTCATGTCTTAAAGTAATGATGGACTATCTCTTTGCTTATTCCAGCTGTTCTTGCCATAGTATGGACTTGGTCTTTTACCAAATAGGGCTATCTTCTGTATACCACCCCTACCTTGTCACAACACAACTGATTGGCTAAAACGCATTAAGAAGGAAATAAATTCTGGTGGGAAAATGTGCATATTTTCTACATGTGGAATTTTAGAACACCAATTGGATGGATACCTAGCTGCTGTTGTGAAAATGTGGCTGCCATTTTCTTACTCTCTGGCTGCTCATTATCACAGTGTGACATGAAGACATACATTTTGCTAATGCAAAATAGTGGAGAAATTAGCCAAAAATTAGGTAATTTTTGGCAGTATGCTACAGCCCATTTATTCTGTATTGTTCTTAGTCAGCGAGTTAATTTCGTACTGTGTGCAACTCATGTTTAAGGGTAATACTTTGTGAAAGAAGTGAGAAGACAGTTATTATGCTCCTGGGGGCTAGTTTAGAATATTTATCAGAGTTACTGTGTAGTTTCAAGTCAATATGTCAATTGCTTTCACAGCCCAAGAGTTCAACTAATAACATGTGTCCGAAATTCAATAAAAGACTTGGGAAATCATTTGACAGGCCGCCAAGCCAGTTTTAGTTTTAAGATCCCAAAGAATGACATTGATCCATGGTTCTGCATGTTCAATCAACAAGTTTATGCAGCAGCTCTTTTTCCCCATGTTCAAATAAAATCACAGGTTGGTCTTGGATACTGTATACAAACCTACAACGACAACCAGATACTCTCTCACAGCTATGCTTTCACTTTTCAGGAAGTGTGTGAGACACTGTGTAAACATCACTAGCAGGTTTGATTGAATTCCAGCTATATTGGAAAAGCGGGTAATACTTTACTTGACCTCCAGCATCATAACACGTCATAACCATGTCATAACAGTTGACATAACTTGTTGTCGTGATGTGACTATTATTAATGTGATGACGGCTATTTTATCAAATCAATTAACTATGTTTAATTATTACGCGATTCAATTAATCATGTAACAATTAACTCATTAGTAACTTGGGGCAGCACTTGAAAAGTTTGATTAATGAGTTACCGTTTCCTGAATGAACTCAAGAATGTATCAGAATATATTGTTATCATACCAGTCATCCATTTATCAGTATTACCTCATATCAGTCTCATTCTGATGTCGTTGGCCTCGTAAATCTGCACAAACCCTAGTCTAAATGATTATTCAGCGATACACAAATTGGCTTAATTATTTATTTACTAACTAACTAAACAATAACACAGAAATACATAAACACACACAGTATAGGTTAAATTGATTACTAACATAATGCAATGAAAAGTCCCTAGTGGACTAACCCGATGTAACGGCTTGTTACACAATGGAAAGGGGTGGGGAAAGAAAGAGCGGGAGAGACAGAGGGGACTCCTCTTACATACAGTTGGAAAACTATGCTCATGTGAATACTTTGCACATGAACGACCGCTCAATCGGAAATAATTGCAATGTATATATTTACACTTGTATGTCTCTGTCGTCGATCTCTGTTGAAGTTGCCCGGTCTGTCTGTGGGGTCGTCGTCCGATGCAAGTCACAATGTCACAATGTCCTTAGTTGTAGTAGGCTTCTTTGTCTCGGAGTGTTCGTTAGACTGGATACTTCAGATGTACCACAATGGTGGTGATAGGGAAATGTTCTTCTTTCATCTTCAGTCGAGATTCCTAGACTATTTTACATAAACAGCTGCAGACTGTGAATGTCTAGTCTTCACCTTCACTCGTCGAGAGTTTGAGGGTCTGTGGTTTATTATTCACGGTACAGCTAGGACCACTTTACACTGGCAGCCACCCGGCATGTTTTGGTCTCTCGAGATTTTCTTCTTCACTCGTGTTGAGAGTTTCTAACCATTTCGTAACATTCAGAAAACCGTCCCACTCCCCCCCTTCCTCTCTGGTGGGAGAGGGTGGGGGCTCTCTTTGATCCTCACCCAGGAGGGAAGGTCATGGCATTTGTCATAACCTGTTATAATATGGTCATAACACTGTCATGACACAAATTTAGTCTTGTGACATATTGCATTATTTTATGGCTAGTTATGACACCTATACAAGAGTATCAAAACCCACAACTTACCACACGAGGCAAAACATTCCATTACACCATAGCCTACGTGTCAACAGTATGTTTATTATATTTTTCTATTTATTTTTTATTGACCATATTAGACAGACATGCACCTACCCCAATGCTCTGTTGCTGAGGACTAGGATAAATGCAGGAGCAGATTTCAGGAGCAGGACAAGACACCCTGTTTTTGACAGATGACTGATATAAGGTCATGTACGTGATAGGTCTATCTGGCTTACATGATTATGACGGCGTTGACAGCGTTATAAAGTGACACAGGATGCTCACAATGCTTCATGACAGAGTCCTAAAGTGTATTTTGTACAAGTTATTTAAAATGTGAAAAAACATGACTTTTAAAAACTCATTGAAACAACAGCAGAGGATTTAAGAAACACACTTTCAAATGAAAGGAAACGTCTTGTCAGAGAAAAAAAGAATTTGAATATATGTGGGATTTGACCAGCCATAAAATAACACAATATATGTCACAACAGGTGTAAATATGGGTCATGACAGGTTATGACAACTGTTATGAAATATGACAAATGTTGTGAAATATTATGACACTGGGTGTCACCGAAAAGTGTGTTCCTGGTATTTGGTTAAAGGGGCAATCTGGTATTCAAACGACAACAAAGCAGTTACTGCCCACCACTTTTTTGGGGCTATTAATGAATTCTAAAGCAACCAAAACACGTGGGCATTTTTATTTTACAGGTATCCTACTTCGCTACAGTACTACCATAAACTGTGGCTGAAACCACATGCCATTTGGAAAATAGATTTAGAGAGAGAGATACTACCACTAGCTGTGCCGTGTGAAATTCCACATGCTTATTTGACGAGTCCTCTGTGAAGCAACCAGGTATATACTTTAGTTGTCAGTAGTCACCCAGGTGTTCCATTTAAAACCAAATTGGCATTTGCAGGGATTGTGCCTTTTCTGTCAAATCGCACACTGCTTTGTTGAATCCACTCTGTATTCTGATTCATAGTCATTAACTATTACTCATACAGGAAACCAAAGCGACCAGAGTGTTACTGGCTGGAATTGGCTGAGCAGTAATGAATGCATTTTCTAGATAAAGACCATTAATTGGTCCATACAGAATGTGTCCAAAATGGCACCCTATTCCCAATATAGTGTACTACATTTGGCCAGAGCTCTATTAGGCCCTGGTCAAAATAGTGCATTGTAAAGGGAATAGGGTGCCATGTGGGGCTCAGATGTAGTGTACTGAAGAAATTACAGGGCAGGAGCACAACTAATGGGGTTCTATTAATACAGACATAGAACATGGATATGGTCGGTACTACACACATGGGTTTGAAGTAGGGTCTTTAACCTGGTAAGGGGATAAAATCTCTAATGGCCTAGCTTACATCATAGCCTGATCTTACATTACTGTAAGTTGATCATATGTTATATGATCACTGAATGTGATCGATTTGGTTAATGTGCATTATGCAATCAAGTGTTTTATTATGTACAATTCATTTTTGGCTCTGCTATCCTGTGAACTGCAACTAGGCCTAAGGAACATTCAATGCCGTCTTGGTAAGTAATTCCAGTGTATATTTGGCCTTGTGTTTTAGGTTATTGTCCTGCTGAAAGGTGAATTGGTCTCCCAGTGTGTAAGGGATCTCGTCCTCCTCTTTTGAGGAGGAGAAGCGAGAAGGATTGGAGGACCAAAACGCAGTGTGGTAAGTGTCCATAATTTAATGAAGCAAAATGAACACTGAACAAAAACAATAAACAACAAATGAACAGTCCCGTAAGGTGAATGACAAAACACTAAACAGGAAATAAACACCCACGAAACCCAGGTGGAAAAAGGCTAAGTATGATTCTCAATCAGAGACAACTAACGACACCTGCCTCTGATTGAGAACAATACTAGGCCAAACACAAAAAGCAACATAGAAAAACAAACAGACTGCCCACCCCAACTCACGCCCTGACCATACTAAAACAAAGACAAAACAAAGGAACTAAGGTCAGAACGTGACACAGTGTCTGTTGGAAAGTAGACTGAACCTGGTTTTCCTCTAGGACTTTGCCTGTGCTTAGCTCTATTCCTTTTCTTTTTATCCAAGAAAATTCCCTTGTTCTTGACAATGATAAGCATGCCCATAACATGATGCAGCCACCACCATGCTTGAACATATGAAGAGTGGTACTCTAATGTGTTATGTTGGATTTGCCCCAAACATAATGCTTTGTGTTCAGAACAAAAAGTACATTTCTTTGCAATATTACTTGCCTTATTGCAAATGTATTCTGTACAATCTTCCTTTAATTCGTCATTTAGGACCGGCAGGTAACTGAAAAGTTGCTAGATCGAATCTCCGAGCTGACAAGGTAAAAATCTGTCGTTCTGCCCCTGAACAAGGCAGTTAACCCACTGTTCCTAGGCCGTCATTGTAAATAAGAATTTGTTCTTAACTGACTTGCCCGGTTAAATAAAGGTTCAATTATTATTATTAATTTTTAAACTCTACCTGGATTAAAATCACCATTGGCCTCATGGTGAAATGCCGGAGCCGTTTCCTTCCTCTCAGTCAGGAGTTAGGAAGGACGCCTGTATCTTTGTAGTGACTGGGAGTATTGATACACCATCCAAAGTGTAATGAATAACATCACCATGCTCAAAGGGATATTTAGTGTCTGCTTTTTTTCTTCTACCCATCAGTGCCCTTCTTTGCGAGGCATTGGAAAACCTACCTTGTCCTTGTTGTTGAACCTGTGCTTGAAATTCACTGCTCAACTGAGGGACCGTACAGATAATTGAATTTGTGAGGTACAGAAATGGGATAGTCATGGAACTTGTTATTTTACTCCTGAACTTGTTTAGGTTTGCCATAACAAAGGGGTTGAATACTTATTGACTCAAGACATTTCAGCTTTTTCATTTGTATTAATTTGTAAAAATGTCTAAAAACATAATTCCACTGACATTATGGGTGACAGTGACACAAACATCAGTGACACAATCTAAATTGAATCCATTTAAAATTCAGGTTGTAATACAACAAAATGTGGAAAAGGTAATTGGGTGTGAATACTTTCTGAAGGCACTGTAATTGTCTTCAGCATTACGAATGACACAGACACAAACTCGTCTGTAGCTGCAGCACCAGTCCATATTTAGCCACAGACCTGACTGATTGTCTAGCCACCACTCGAAGTGACAAATAACAGTCCATGAAAAAAACAAAAAAAATGCAATTCTTAAGCGCTAGCTGGCGTAAGACAAGGATATGGTGATATACAGTATCCCCAAAACATCAAAGATATTGGAGTCTGGTCTAGTGGTCTAGTGTTAAGGCTGCCAACTCCGAACCACGTATTCCCTTGACGATGCGAATTCGAGTCTTGAGTTCAGTCTCAGCCACTTTCTGTTTGTGGCCCTAATTCCTGTGTATCTCCCGCTCTACCTTCCCTCTGTCCTGTCATTCAAAAAATATAAAAAACACAATTGTTGTCAGCTGTACATTCCCACTTTCCCTCTACTCTCTCTCTAGTGTCTCCTCCAAGTCCTCTCCTATGCTGGTGGTATTCACCACAGGTAAGGACTCTCGGAGGGAGATGTCGTCCACCTGCTTGGCTCTCTCGTCTTGCTCCTCTAGGATGGATGGGGGCAGGCTTTCCACCTCAGAGTTGCTGAACACGTAGCCGGGCAAGGTGGTGTGGGTGCTGACGCTGTGCCTGGCTTGGCTGCTGCGGTACACGTGGCTGGAGAAGAGAGAGGAGGTGCCCGAGATCACGGCCAGCGGCTGGGGCTGACTGGTAGTGGTCTGGTTGAGGCCGTACCGGTAGTTGGCACATGCCGCCGGTCCCTTCCCGTCGAACTCCAGGTTCCAGCGGGTCCAGGTCTTCTTCATCTCTGCCTGGACCTGAAGAGAACAAGAGGATTGTGTGGGTCAGGTTATAGTATAGTATGGGTCGTGGTATTGTGTGGGTCATGATATGGGTCAGGATTTTGTATGGTAGCCTATAGTACCAGTCAGGGCAGAAACTTATTTGGGGAGTTCAGACAACTTTTAGAATGGACGCAATGTTAGCACCTTTATCGCAAAACCTTTGTTGATGTAACAATACAAGAGCGCCTCCGACCATTCTCAAGGAAATGACTCGCCGCAAACAAGAAAAACAGAGTAGTGAATTCAAATGTTGTTTTGACCGACTGACATTCACAATGAAATTTGATGACAACACAAGAGACTTGAATACATATTATTGCCAATGCCAAAGTTCCTATTGTGTTGTGGTGCCCACAAATGTCCTATTCGCTTTCACTGGGCTTTTTCAGAGGTTTTAAAAGCTTTCAGAAATAAACAGCCCAACCCAGAAGCGTCAATTATCACTTAGCAACGAACATGGATGAGAGTAGGGGTGCTCTCGGAACATTACGTTCTAAATGACCAAACTCTCTAAATATTGTATATGGGACTAATAAATGTGGAAATTATTGGGGGAAAAGTAGCACTTTATTTTACAGTAGCTACCTTTTTTACAGTGATATTTACCTGGTATTGACCAGCAAGTAAGGCGGTAGTAACAATGGGTATTTTCTGGTAGCCTATTTACTTACAATACCCACAAACAGGGTTTGAAGTATCACTGATGGGTACAATGCGTACGTACGCACAGTATGAATGTTCTATTGTTCTAATAAATGACATCAATAAGTTCCATTAGTTCTAATAACATCTCCCCCCCCCTCTCATTATGGTTAGTTCCTAGAACACTTAGAAATGGGCAACAAATGAGCACGTGACTTTGGTTCAATTAGAGAGTCCAGCATGACAGATTCTTGAAAGCAGCAGCTCTAGAGTGGAGAAGACCTTAAACCTTCTGGCCGGGTCTGGTGAACAGTACTCACCTCTCCATTGCAGTAGCAGTAGATAATGGACACAAAGAAACCCTAGGAAGAGATGAAAGCGACTAAGGTCAGAGGCATGTGTTGAAAGCTCAAATTCCTGCTGACAGTATAAATGATGTGACATTCTCTACAAATGAGAGGTGTCCATGACCTTCGGAGAATAATATCGACATGATGGTCTCAGGAAAGAGAGCTCTTAAAGAAAAACACACAATAGAATTTTTTTTTTTTTTTCAAAAGTAGTGTAATGTTAAGATAAAAGCATGCCCCACGACATCAGTTGTGTTGTGTATATCCAGCTATACACTTCAATCCCAAATTAATGGAAAAGATGAGCACCATTTACATTCCTGGTTTTATCTGGTGCTCATCCTTTCATTCATTTATTCATAGCTGGATTTGCACATGTCATGAGATGTGGTTTTGTCTTGACATAAGACGACATTAGAGGTCAGAAAACATCTGAAAGAAGTTAGTGTAATGTCCCTTTAAGCTATAATGCTCAAATTCTCACATTTAAAATCGTATCAATATTGCTTTCAAGTGCTGAGCGATTAACTGAAATTTCTGTTATTTAAAAAAAACTAATAATTGACTAATTAGTTCAATTATTTGAATTTGATTTCATTCTGTTTTTTTTCTGTGAGCTCAATGTGCATTTTCTCACTGTAGTTTCTCGAATAGAGATAAATCAGATCAAGCCCGAACTGTGCAATGTAGTAGGGAGTTGTAGTTTACAACAGGCCAATATTCAACATAGTTTAGAGCAGAAAAAGTGGTAATTAACTACAATGACCATAATCCATTGTGCGCCTACTTGTCCAGAGACCAAGAGAAGAGAGAAGAATGCACAATCAAGAGGGATGGAGCAGTTGCTTCGTGAGGTATCTCTACCTGAAAATACTTGATCGATAGTATTCAGCATTCATAAAAGTATTTTTTTAAATAATTTCACCGATTCGACCTCAAAAAGCACTAATTGCTCAGCACTATTGCTTTCTACAGTTTTAAAGCTATTAGCAATGGGCAATACAGTGCATTCGGAGTGTTCAGACCTCTTGAATTTAAGTTACTGCCGTATTCTAAAATTGATTACATTGCTTTTTCCCCCGCCATCAAGCTACACACAATACCCCATAATGACAAAGCAAAAACAGGTTTAGACATTTTAGCAAATGTATAAAATTTAAAATAAAATAAACATCACATTTGCATAAGTATTCAGACCCTTTACTCAGTACTTTGTTGAAGCACCTTTTGCAGTTATTACAGCCTCGAGTCTTCTTGGGTATGAATCTACAAGCTTGGCAAACCTGTATTTGGGGAGTTTCTCCCATTCTAATCTGCAAATCCTCAAGCTCTGTCAAGTTGGATGGGGAACGTCGCTGCAGAGCTATGTTTGATCGGGTTTAAATCCAGGCTCTGGCTGGGCCACTCAAGAACATTCAGAGACTTGTCCCGAAGTCACTCCTGCGTTCATCTTTCCCTCGATCCTGACTAGTGTCCCAGTCCCTGACCCTGAAAAATCTCCACAGCACGAGTCACATGCACCGAATACAACAGGTGTAGAACTTACAGTGAAATGCTTACTTACAAGCTCTTAAACAACAATGCAGTAAAGAAAAGTGTTAAGTAAAAAATATAAACGTAACAAGTAATTAAAAGAGCAGCAGTAAAATAACAATACAGAGGCTATGTACTGGGAGTACCAGCACAGAGTCAATGTGGCACTGGTTAGTTGAGGTAATTGAGGTAATATGTACATGTAGGTAGAGTTACAGTGACTATGCATAGATAATAAACCGAGAGTAGCAGCAGTGTAAAAGAGGGGGGGGGGGGGGCAATGCAAATAGTCTGGGTAGGCATTTGATTAGCTGTTCATGAGTCTTATGGCTTTGGGGTAGAAGCTGTTAAGAAGCCTTTTGGACCTAGACTTTGCGCTCTGATACCGCTTGCCATGCGGTAGCAGAGAGAACAGTCTATGACTAGGGTGGCTGGAGTCTGACAATTTTTAGCAGTTGCCATATCATGCAGTGATGCAACCCGTCAGAATGCTCTCGATGGTGTAGCTGCAACTTTGAGGATCTGAGGACCCATGGCAAATCTTTTCAGTCTCCTGGGGGGAATAGGCTTTGTCGTGCCCTCTTCACGACTGTCTTGGTGTATTTGGACACCAAGGAACTTGAGGCTCTCAAACTTGCCTGTCGGTGAGAATGGGGGCGTGCTTGGTACTCCTTTTCCTGTAGTCCACAATCATCTCCTTTGTCTTGATCATGCTGAGGGAGAGGTTGTTATCCTGGCATCACACTGCCAGGTCTATGACCTCCTCCCTATAGGCTGTCTCATCATTGTCGGTGTGTCGTCAGCAAACTTAATGATGGTGTTGGAGTCGTGCTTGGCCATGCAGTCATGGGTGAACAGGGAGTACAGGAGGGGACTGTATCTGCCAGTGTGGCAGATGTGTTGTTACCTACCTTTACCATCTGGGGGCGGCCCGACAGGAAGTCCAGGATTCAGTTGCAGAGGGAGGTGTTTAGTCCCATTGTCCTTAGCTTAGTGATGAGCTTTGAGGGCACTATGGTGTTGAACGCTGAGCTGGTGTTTGCTAGGTGTTCCTTTTGTCCAGGTGGGAAAGGGCAGTGTGGAGTGCAATCTGTGGATCTGTTTGGGCGGTATGCAATTTGGAGTAGGTCTAGGGTTCCTGGGATAATGGTGTTGATATGAGCCAGCCTTTCAAAGCACTTCATGGCTACAGACGTGAGCACTACGGGTGAGTAGTCGTTTGGGCAGGTTACCTTAGTGTTCTTGGGCAGAAGGGACTATGGAGGTCTGCTTGAAAAATGTTGGTATTATAGACTCAGGTCAGGGACAGGTTGAAAATGTCAGTGAAGACACTTGCCAGTTTGTCAGTGCATGCTCGGAGTACACATCCTGGTAATCCTTCGGGCCCTGCTGCCTTGTGAATATTGACCTGTTTAAAGGTCTTACTCACATCGACTACGGAGAACGTGATCACACAGTCGCCTGGAACAGCTGATGCTCTCATGCATGTTTCAGTGTTACTTGCCTCGAAGCAAGCATAGAAGTAATTTAGCTCGTCTGGTAGGCTTGTATCACTGAACAGCTCGTGGCTGTGCTTCCCTTTAGCCTGTAATACAGTGCCTTGCAAAATTATTCGGCCCCCTTGAACTTTGCGACCTTTTGCCACATTTCAGGCTTCAAACATAAAGATATAAAACTGTATTTTTTTGTGAAGAATCAACAACAAGTGGGACACAATCATGAAGTGGAACGACATTTATTGGATATTTCAAACTTTTTTAACAAATCAAAAACTGAAAAATTGGGCGTGCAAAATTATTCAGCCCCCTTAAGTTAATACTTTGTAGCGCCACCTTTTGCTGCGATTACAGCTGTAAGTCGCTTGGGGTATGTCTCTATCAGTTTTGCACATCGAGAGACTGACATTTTTTCCCATTCCTCCTTGCAAAACAGCTCGAGCTCAGTGAGGTTGGATGGAGAGCATTTGTGAACAGCAGTTTTCAGTTCTTTCCACATATTCTCGATTGGATTCAGGTCTGGACTTTGACTTGGCCATTCTAACACCTGGATATGTTTATTTTTGAACCATTCCATTGTAGATTTTGCTTTATGTTTTGGATCATTGTCTTGTTGGAAGACAAATCTCCGTCCCAGTCTCAGGTCTTTTGCAGACTCCATCAGATTTTCTTCCAGAATGGTCCTGTATTTGGCTCCATCCATCTTCCCATCAATTTTAACCATCTTCCATGTCCCTGCTGAAGAAAAGCAGGCCCAAACCATGATGCTGCCACCACCATGTTTGACAGTGGGGATGGTGTGTTCAGGGTGATGCGCTGTGTTGCTTTTACGCCAAACATAACGTTTTGCATTGTTGCCAAAAAGTTCAATTTTGGTTTCATCTGACCAGAGCACCTTCTTCCACATGTTTGGTGTGTCTCCCAGGTGGCTTGTGGCAAACTTTAAACGACACTTTTTATGGATATCTTTAAGAAATGGCTTTCTTCTTGCCACTCTTCCATAAATGCCAGATTTGTGCAATATATGACTGATTGTTGTCCTATGGACAGAGTCTCCCACCTCAGCTGTAGATCTCTGCATGGGCCTGCATGGGCCTCTTGGCTGCATCTCTGATCAGTCTTCTCCTTGTATGAGCTGAAAGTTTAGAGGGACGGCCAGGTCATGGTAGATTTGCAGTGGTCTGATACTCCTTCCATTTCAATATTATCGCTTGCACAGTGCTCCTTGGGATGTTTAAAGCTTGGGAAATCTTTTTGTATCCAAATCCGGCTTTAAACTTCTTCACAACAGTATCTCGGACCTGCCTGGTGTGTTCCTTGTTCTTCATGATGCTCTCTGCGCTTTTGACGGACCTCTGAGACTATCACAGTGCAGGTGCATTTATACGGAGACTTGATTACACACAGGTGGATTGTATTTATCATCATTAGTCATTTAGGTCAACATTGGATCATTCAGAGATCCTCACTGAACTTCTGGAGAGAGTTTGCTGCACTGAAAGTAAAGGGGCTGAATAATTTTGCACGCCCAATTTATCAGTGTTTTGATTTGTTAAAAAAGTTTGAAATATCCAATAAATGTCGTTCCACTTCATGATTGTGTCCCACTTGTTGTTGATTCTTCACAAAAAATACAGTTTTATATCTTTATGTTTGAAGCCTGAAATGTGGCAAAAGGTCGCAAAGTTCAAGGGGGCCGAATACTTTCGCAAGGCACTGTAGTTTGCAAACCCTGCCGGTGTAGTACGATTCAATTTTGGTCCTGCATTGATGCTGTTGTGTCTTTGGCTTTGCCGGATTAAGTGATATGACATGCTATTCTAAAAAATAATTTCTCTGTAAATGTAATTAACTAGAAAGTCGGGGCACCACAAAATAATGTTCATAGAGCTGTTATCTTCCGAATAAACTCTTAAAGACCTAGTAACCTTTTACATCAGTAGCAGTCATATTTAATCCTCGCCTTATTCAGTCTCATCTGAAAGTTGTAAATTCTTGGTTATCTTCACGAACCCTGGCTAACAAGTCGAATCAGCAATACAAAATTTGGTTTAATTATTTATTTATTAAATACCTAAATAATCACAGAGTTACATCTACACAGAATGGATATTACATTGATTACAAATTATGTCATAAAGGAAAATGGCCCTAGCGGACGGAACAGATATGACAGCTGGTTACACAAAGAAAGGGGGTTGAGTTTGAGTGAAAGAGCAGGAAGACTGAGGAGCAAAAAGGTTTTGTCTCTATCGGGCTGTAGGCAGCTATGCTATCGTAAATACAGTATCTTATGCATTCTAAATAACCGCCCATTTGAAAAAGGAGAATGCAATAAATATTTACTCTGAGCAGCACTTCGGTAGATTGGTTGACGATAGAAGGTGGGTTGGTCCAGCATGGATCTGGTCCTCTGAAGAATGTCTCTGGTGGTAAACTGGATACGTTGTAGTATCGTTGTGTGTGTTAGACAGATACGTCATCCGTCCTTTCCTAGCCCACGTTTACAGCGACTGCTAGGAGGTATCACTACTGGAGTGAATAAGAGTTCAAAGTTCATACCAAGTTGCCATACTTTTAAGCTCATGCTATATTCTGGCTGGTATAGTCGAAATTCATCCTTTTCGCGTGTTGACCGTCATCTCACTTTGAAATTCGATGCTAATTTTGTTAGGTTATTATCTGAGCCCTTTTAACGTAGGACCATTGCCCTAACGTCCTCGGAACAGGAAGTAACATTTTCGTAAAGAGGCTTATATAGGGTTGGGAGAGAGGGCAGTGTTTCATAGTTTACAACCAGTGTCTGTTCACATGGGCGGGGCCACTGAGTTGAACATAGTTCCCTCATGAAAACCATTTCTCTCATTTAGGAGCTAAAATTACATTTCATATTTTAACAAATAGTTTCATATTTAAACATTTAAATTGCACAACAATTCCATATGAATCTGATAACTAGAATGTGTAGACTTTCCAATATACAGTTCATGTCATCCTATCATCAGTAATAATGTCTCAGACGCCAACTGATCTGACATCATATTCATTAAGTACCAACGCATATTTTCAAATGGTTGGATTACCGAAATATGGTTCAGTTTCCCACCTTTTGATGTTACCATACTCTCCATGTAGAGAGAGGAAAAAGGGGAAAGGTATTTATGAGGGTCATATACCTCCTCCATCAGGCCAACGTCATGACAACGCTTTGCATGTTTGATGTTTCGTCAGAGGGAATAGTGGGATTTCTTATAAGCTTCAGGGTTAGAGTCCCGCTCCTTGAAAGTGACAGCTCTACCTACCCTTTCGCTCAGTGCGGATGTTGCCTGTAATCCATGGCTTCTGGTTGGGGTATGTCAGAGTGACCATTTGGTTCTTGGTCACCTCCCTGACCAAGGCCCTTCTCCCAGTGATTTCTCAATTTGGCCGGGGGCCCAGCTCTAGGAAGAGTCTTGGTGGTTCCAAACTTCATCCATTTAAAGAATGATGGAGGCCACTGTGTTCTTGGGGACCTTCAATGCTGCAGAAATGTTTTGGTACCATTGCCCGGATCTGTGCCTTGACACAATCCTCTCTCGTTGCTCTACGAACAATTCCTTCAACCTCATGGCTTGGTTTTTGCTCTGACATGTACAGTCAACTGTGGGAGCCAATATAGACAGATGTGCCTTTCCAAATCATGTCCAATCAATTGAACTTACCACAGGTGGACTCCAATCTAGTTTTAGAAACATCTTAAGGATGATCAATAAGATGCACCTAAGCTCAATTTCGAGTCTCATAGCAAAGGATCTGAATACTTATGTAAATGTGTATTTTACATGCAATACAAAGCAGGATCCCCAATTGGGGTGAATGCGAGCACCTGGAAAGAGTTGAAAAAGAGCTCACAGTACATTCGGACCTCCCATCCGACCCCTTTGAACGAGTGTGGCATGCCCACAAACACTATGTAGTGGACCCCGAACACCAGCACCAGCACTAGAGTGGACTTAGCCAGTTTCCTGTGAAAGGGACAGTAGAACACTGTATAATCCTCTATTGAGGGAATCCGTTGTTCAGCATCAGACAAAAATCTAATACAATACAAAACATTAGGCCAGGGGTGGCAAAATCAATCTCTGGAGGGCTGTGTCTGCTGATTTATGTTATATCCATTTGAATTGTGTTCATTTAAGATCTATACAACTGGCTGAGGGGAGTTCCTAATCAATGATCAATGAATGATTGATCAATCAAGTACAAGGGATTGAGTTTGACACCCCTGCATTAGGCTGTATGAGAAAGCCTACTGTCCATGATACGTGTCTGGTAAAGTGCATGAGTTTACGTGTCTGGAAAAGTGCATGCGTCAGGTGTCTGGTAAAATGCATGCGTCAGGTATCTGGTAAAATGCATGCGTCAGGTGTCTGGTAAAATGCATGCGTTAGGTGTCTGGTAAAATGCATGCGTTAGGTGTCTGGTAAAATGCATGCGTTAGGTGTCTGGTAAAATGCATGCGTTAGGTGTCTGGTAAAATGCATGCGTTTGGTGTCTGGTAAAATGCATGCGTTAGGTGTCTGGTAAAATGCATGCGTCAGGTATCTGGTAAAATGCATGCGTCAGGTGTCTGGTAAAATGCATGCGTTAGGTGTCTGGTAAAATGCATGCGTTAGGTGTCTGGTAAAATGCATGCGTTAGGTGTCTGGTAAAATGCATGCGTTAGGTGTCTGGTAAAATGCATGCGTTAGGTGTCTGGCAAAATGCATGCGTTTGGTGTCTGGTAAAATGCATGCGTTAGGTGTCTGGTAAAATGCATGCGTTAGGTGTCTGGTAAAATGCATGCGTTAGGTGTCTGGTAAAGTGCATGCGTCAGGTATCTGGTAAAATGCATGCGTCAGGTGTCTGGTAAAATGCATGCGTTAGGTGTCTGGTAAAATGCATGCGTTAGGTGTCTGGTAAAATGCATGCGTTAGGTGTCTGGTAAAATGCATGCGTTAGGTGTCTGGTAAAATGCATGCGTTTGGTGTCTGGTAAAATGCATGCGTTAGGTGTCTGGTAAAATGCATGTGTTAGGTGTCTGGTAAAATGCATGCGTTAGGTGTCTGGTAAAGTGCATGCGTTAGGTGTCTGGTAAAGTGCATGCGTTAGGTATCTGGTAAAGTGCATGAGTTTTACGTATCTGGAAAAGTGCATGAGTTTTACGTATCTGGTAAAATGCATGCGTTAGGTGTCTGGTAAAATGCATGCGTTAGGTGTCTGGTAAAATGCATGCGTTAGGTGTCTGGTAAAAGGCATGCGTTAGGTGTCTGGTAAAGTGCATGCGCTAGGTGTCTGGTAAAATTAATGCGCTAGGTGTCTGGAAAAGTGCATGCGCTAGGTGTCTGGAAAAGTGCATGCGCTAGGCGTCTGGAAAAGTGCATGCGCTAGGCGTCTGGAAAAGTGCATGCGCTAGGCGTCTGGAAAAGTGCATGCGCTAGGCGTCTGGAAAAGTGCATGCGCTAGGTGTCTGGAAAAGTGCATGCGCTAGGTGTCTGGAAAAGTGCATGCGCTAGGTGTCTGGAAAAGTGCATGCGCTAGGTGTCTGGAAAAGTGCATGCGCTAGGTGTCTGGAAAAGTGCATGCGCTAGGTGTCTGGAAAAGTGCATGCGCTAGGTGTCTGGAAAAGTGCATGCGCTAGGTGTCTGGAAAAGTGCATGCGCTAGGTGTCTGGAAAAGTGCATGCGATGTGTGTTTGGAAAAGTGCATGCGATGTGTGTTTGGAAAAGTGCATGCGATGTGTGTCTGGAAAAGTGCATGCAATGTGTGTCTGGAAAAGTACATGTGGTGGTGATGGGGTTTGAGAGGGACAGGATGGAAAAGAAATGGGTCAAGCTAAACCACATGCAGCTGGCATCGAGCTAAAATAATTGAACTTCTTGCCAGCCATCTTTATCTGACAGTCCCTTGCAGTGCTTGGGACTGAAATATATGGCGGTACTCATTTTGGGTGCCGGTATTGTTTACATTTAGGTACAGGAGTTCCGCATCAAGTTTGAGGTAATATTCTATAAGAGGAAGAGGTGCTCAAGCAGTAGAACATTTGAGGTGCCAGTACTCCGCTCCGGTGAGCTCCGGCCCGAGTCAAGCACTGCTCCCTTGAGCACTTTCCAAAAACAATCCCCTCAACAGATTTGTGATACAAATGTCAATAGCCAAGGATGATTACACATTGAAATCTACACGTTAACATGAATATCGAGCCAACCTTTGCATCTAAATTGTTCAAAGACACTCAGCAGTTAAAAAAAAAAAAGTAAATAAATCACAGCTAGAGAAAGAGTTAGGTGAAGTAGAGCGAGGGAGAGAGCAAGAGGAAAACAGTCTACATCCCAAATGGCACCCTATTCCCTATATTGTGCACTACTTTTGACCATAGCCTTATCAGTGACAATCCTATCTACACCTGTGGGAATGGAGCAGGCTCAAGAGACAACCTGGATCTGATGTCGTGTCTGTTTACTAATGACTGACAGGAGGGTTACCCCCTCAGCCTTCAAGCCTTGGCACAGACCTGCCAACCAACACATTACCCCAGACAGGAGTGGGAATTAAACAAAGACTCAGGCAGCCCTATAGGGATGGCTTCACAGCATGTCAAAATGTGTCTTGCACTTAGATATGAGAAGAGCATGTACAAAACACTGCAGCTGGGACACTGGGCTGTCAACCTCTGCAGTGAACAGAGTAGTCAGGAAGTCCAGCAGCATCCCGCAGCATCATCAAGGACCCCACTCTCCCCAGCCACGGAATGTTCTCTTCCGAAACGGTTCCTGGCCCAACGCTCTTAACCGCTAGGCTACCCGCCGCCCACAACTGGGTTTAATAGACCAGTGGAGGCTGCTGAGGGGAGGACGTCTCATAATAATGGCTGGAACGGAGTCAATGGAATGGTATCAAACACACCAAACACCTGGCTCAGACTGCGTATTGGTGTAAAAATACGTTTTTTTGCCTGACCGTAATGCATTATGGGAGTCATGTTCAATTCATCTTTTCCAATACACATATTAGAAAATAAAAGATGCATTCTCCCATGGCTACGACGCAATACATTTAATAAATCCCAACATTTCAACAGCTAAGCTGCCTTCATCAGGGTTTCGGACACAGATGAACCTGCTTTAAATTCATAGCACAGCCTGTATCCTCAGCCTCAGTAAATGACGTGAACGGCTTGTAAACACAAACACATGGATCATGAATATAAAATAAAATGATTCAACTCAAAGGCACATTTGGAATAAGATGTTCATATAAAAGGCACATTTACTGAAAAGTGGTATTTACAATATCTAATGTTTTTTTCATACAAAATCACATAAATGAGATTGACTAAAGCAACAAGGCACTAATGAGACATCAACCCTACCTGCATTGCTTCCGAGTGTCATATCTCCCAGCATTTGTCTCTCTGATTTTTGTGGCCAGCACTCGCACAATATTCACAAACAAAATAAAGTTGAGCTGAAAATCAAAACAAAGCAAGCATGATTCACTGCTCATTGTAGTGGGGCTACCGTTCTGTGGGTGACATGGTCAGATTGTCTCATTGTAGTAGGGCTACCGTTCTGTGGGTGACATGGTCAGATTGTCTCATTGTAGTAGTTCATTGTAGTAGTCTCTACCGTTCTGTGGGTGACATGGTCAGCTACCGTTCTGTGGGTGACATGGTCAGATTGTCTCATTGTAGTGGGGGTTCTGTGGGTGACTGGGGCTACCGTTCTGTGGGTGACATGGTCAGACTCGCTACCGTTCTGTAGGTGACATGGTCAGATTGTCTCATTGTAGTAGGGCTACCGTTCTGTAGGTGACATGGTCAGATTCTCATTGTAGTAGTTCTACCGTTCTGTGGGTGTGGTCTCATTGTGTCAGATTGTCTCATGCTACCGTTCTGTGGGTGACATGGTCAGATTGTCTCATTGTAGTGGGGCTACCGTTCTGTAGGTGACATGGTCAGATTCTCATTGTAGTAGTTCTACCGTTCTGTGGGTGACATGGTCAGATTGTCTCATTGTAGTGGGGCTACCGTTCTGTGGGTGACATGGTCAGATTGTCTCATTGTAGTGGGGCTACCGTTCTGTGGGTGACATGGTCAGATTGTCTCATTGTAGTAGGGCTACCGTTCTGTGGGTGACATGGTCAGATTGTCTCATTGTAGTACCGTTCTGTGGGTGACATGGTCAGATTGTCTCATTGTAGTAGGGCTACCGTTCTGTAGGTGACATGGTCAGATTGTCTCATTGTAGTAGTTGTACCGTTCTGTAAGTGACATGGTCAGATTGTCTCATTGTAGTAGGGCTACCGTTCTGTTGGTGACATTGTCTCATTGTAGTAGGGCTACCGTTCTGTAGGTGACATGGTCAGATTGTCGTAGGGCTACCGTTCTGTAGGTGACATGGTCAGATTCTCATTGTAGTAGTTCTACTGTTCTGTAGGTGACACGGTCAGATTGTCTCATTGCATCAATGTTCCTATGGTCCAAATGTATTGTAATGGCCAGAACTGACACATGCTGGCATCAAATAACATGAAATCAATGTGAATCTATTACAATTTCACTTATTGCATTGTCACTTAATAGGTTGGGAAATAGAGTTGCAAAATTCCGATTATTTTCCCAAAATTCCCAGGTTTTCTAGAAATCCTGGTTGGATTATTCCCGAATCAGGATGTAATAAGTGGGAAAACCAGAAACCTCCAACCAGGTTTTTGGGAATACCAGGGAATATTGGGAAAATTACCAGAATTTTACAACCCTATTGGGGAATCAAATATATTCTCTTTGGCAGCATTTCCTCACAGATGAAATATGACAGAGACAACTGAAGGCTTAGCCTGCAGCTGCACTCTGATTCACTCTGGTCCACACAGTCTGACTGTCTGGATCTGCACTGGGTCCCTGAGGAGTAGATGTCCGACAGTCAGTCTGTCCTCTGAAACTCCTCCTATTGAACTAAATCCACTAATAATACTAGAAGGAGAGGCACTATCAGCACATCACTTCATAGGTCTGACTGACTGCTTTGGCATTCTCACTCTCTGGAGTCTGGAGACCCGGCAGTGACACATATTCCTCTCCCCACCGGATACCAGGTTTCAATCCCCACTCCAATGCTTTGTCATTTTGCACTCAATAAAGAAACAAGATTCTGGGCATCGATACACAGCATGTCAAATTTGCTCCCTCACCATTATCTCTAATCATGACATTTCTACCATGATATAATTGAACTTGTATCAAAGGTTTGGATGAGATTACATTTGAATTGAAAGACAGGGCTGTAACCTGTAGTCCACTTTGATTTCATTAGAATAACCTAAGTCCTTGGTCATGCGGCCGGTTAAGAGCAATAGTATTGAAAGGGATGCAAATGTATTTATCTCTGCCGAGACTGAGCGAGTGGTGTCAGTCAGAGTGTTGGTGGCCGAGTAAGAGCACCAGGGAGTCCCTAGTCCACTAGGGAGCAGGGACAGGTATACTGTACACCAGGGAGTCCCTAGTCCACTAGGAAGCAGGGACAGGTATACTGTACACCAGGGAGTCCCTAGTCCACTAGGGAGCAGGGACAGGTATACTGTACACCAGGGAGTCACTAAGCCACTAGGGAGCAGGGACAGGTATACTGTACACCAGGGAGTCACTAAGCCACTAGGGAGCAGGGACAGGTATACTGTACACCAGGGAGTCACTAAGCCACTAGGGAGCAGGGACAGGTATACTGTACACCAGGGAGTCCCTAGTCCACTAGGGAGCAGGGACAGGTATACTGTACACCAGGGAGCCACTAAGCCACTAGGGAGCAGGGACAGGTATACTGTACACCAGGGAGTCCCTAGTCCACTAGGGAGCAGGGACAGGTATACTGTACACCAGGGAGTCCCTAGTCCACTAGGGAGCAGGGACAGGTATACTGTACACCAGGGAGTCACTAAGCCACTAGGGAGCAGGGACAGGTATACACCAGGGAGCAAGGTGTCACTCCACTCTTCCAAGGGGCAGATTGAAAGCTTCTGGCCAAGAGAAAAGCAGGTCTTCGGATTTGAGTTCTTCAAGAGTATTATACATAAACATAGTTTGTCTGAGAGCTACAGCAAGTAATTTATGCATGATAAAAAGCCACCAGATCTTAGTGAGGACCAGCACTTATTTTTTTGTATGTCAGCATTTCTTGGCACCTGGCTTCCAACTTCTCTCTTATTTGTCTTTATTTAATTTCCGAAATATAAGAACTTCACCCAGAAATTCCAGTTGTGGAGTTGTGCAGAGCAACCGAAGCTATATAAGCTTGACCAAAGTTGCTAACACTTGAACATGAATTCAGCTGTACTAAGAATAAAACGCTTTTTTAAAACCAAGATAGGAGTCAGCAATGTAACCTTCTAGTAATGCATGCAAACGACCGGATTATCGCCTCATTGGCAATGATTGATGAATTGGGGAGAGGCATTATACCGCAATTGAAGCCACTTACACCAATGGCTGTAAGGATGGGAACTTGATAGATCCATTTAATGTTACCAGCACTTAACTCCCAGCATCTGGGGGGGGGGGGGGGGGGAGAGAGAAGGAAAGAGAAAGAGAGAGAGATTAGAGTACATTTGTACTGCAGGAGTTCCTTACTGCTCTCAAAACAGTGCATGTCGGTGCAACAAAAGTGTAGTCTCTCTTGCCAAACTCAGG
The DNA here is from genome assembly GCF_045791955.1 of Oncorhynchus clarkii lewisi. Classification (NCBI taxonomy): domain Eukaryota; kingdom Metazoa; phylum Chordata; class Actinopteri; order Salmoniformes; family Salmonidae; genus Oncorhynchus; species Oncorhynchus clarkii. The sequence continues at coordinate 24,546,834 of NC_092153.1, forward strand.
TCTCTCCGTACACACAGCGACTGTGAGAAGAGGCAAAGGTGTGCAGCTGCAACAATAAGGCAAGTAGGCCGCTGACTGAATGAGAACAAGAGTTCTGCAACACCTCGGGAGATCCTGTTTCCAAGCCAGATGATTGCGGGGAGCCTAGACAGCTGATGCACAGAGTTCATCTCAGCAGGCTCCTGCATGCTGCCATGGGCTCCTCCACTTAAAGTGTGTTGCTGGAGGTGTATGTGTTACACGGATATGGTAGGTGAAGGAGGGGGCGGCGTGTCACTCTCACCCACCGTGCGTCTGCCAGCGTTGCCCGGACAACAGCCCAGGCGGCGACGAAGAGAGCAGGGACACCTGTAATTAGAGAGGACAATGATTGCCTTAAGATCTTCAGTACTCTGAATACATTAAATTGATACCGGCAAGAGCGGTGAGATTCTTGTTTCTTCTTTTAAGATATAAAATGATCCCCACACACCTGCAACAAGCAAACTCATATGTCGGAGCGCTTTTCCTATTTTGAATAACAGCTATAGTGGCCGTCAACAACATGAGCGCTGTTGTGATTGGGTGACTGCATGCGTTTCTAAGACGGCAGAGCAGCTCACCCCATCCAATCAGGGTAAAGCCCCACAGGTATTTGGTGTCCGAGTAGAAGGCCATGAAGATGAGGCTGTGGAGGTACAGCCCCTCTACCAGGATCCAGTAGTAGTTGGTTGCCAGGAAGTAAATGAAGAGCAACACAGTGATCTTGCATCCAACCTGGTAAAATCAACAGATTGTTAAAAATATCCTGTAGTGCAAAGATCTGTGGTCCAGTGGTAACACTTTCGGCTCCATACACATATGCAGCTCCCTGCCAGCGACAGGGTTCAATCCCTGCATGCCCCCTTCTCACTGTCTCCTCCTCACGTATCTCCCACTCTAATCTATCTGTCGATAAAGCACAAATAAAAAAATGTGATTGTTAGTCCCACGAGCTGAACCACACAGAATGCTTTGTGACCACAAAAAAGATTGAAGTATTAGTCATAGTAGGGATATCAGAAGTGTTGGTGCAAACAGCAGTTTTTTTTATTTTTATCTATGCACAAATCGTCCCGTTTGTCATGATTTACCTGCTGAGGGAAGTCTTTTTTTTTCTAGAAATGCAAACTAGATAGTTAACTAAATAGTATGTTTTTCTAGTAATAAAAATTCAGTTCTGGGAAAATAAAAACCTTTGAATGTTATTCTCTTTCCCTGATGTTTGTCTGTCGTGATGGAGATATTTGTGTAGAGGAAATTGCCGCCTGCCTGGGGATATCCTGACAGAGGAAAAACTGGAACAACAAGATGGCGCCGACAGAGATGGTCGCCTCGCTTCGAGTCCTATTTAGTTTTTTTTATGTATTATTTCTTACAGTGTTACCCCAGGAAATCTTAAGTCTTATTACATACAGCCGGGAAGAACTATTAGATATAAAAGCGACGTCAACTTACCAACATTATGACCAGGAATACGACTTTCCCGAAGCGGATCCTCTGGACCAACACTCAGGACAATGGATCTAATCCCAGAAGCCGAGCCAAAACAACGGCACCACAGAAGGGGCAGACTGAGCGGCCTCCTGGTCAGGCTCCGTAGACCTGCAAATCACCCACTGCTCCCAAGTATACTACTCGCCAATGTCCAGTCTCTAGGCAACAAGGTACATGAAATTCGAGCAAGGGTTGTCTTCCAGAAAGACATCAGAGATTGTAACATCCTCTGTTTCATGGAAACATGGCTCTCTCAGGATATGTTGTTGGAATCGGTTCTGCCACCGGGCTTCTCCATGCATCGCGCCGATAGAGAAGAGGAAGGGCGGGGGTGTATGCTTCATGATTAATGACTTGTGTAATCAGAACATACAGGAAGTCCTTCTGCTCACCCGACCTAGAATTCCTTACAATCAAGTGCCGGTCATATTATCTCCCAAGAGAATTCTGGTCAGTTATTGTCACAGTGGTGTACATTCCCCCTCAAGCAGACACCAAGACTGCCCTCAAGGAACTTCACTGGACTCTATGTAAACTAGAAACTATATATCCTGAGGCTGCATTTACTGTAGCTGGGGATATTAACAAAGCAAATTTGAGAAAAAGGCAACCTAAATTCTATCAGCATATTGACTGCACTACGCGCGGGTGTAATACACTCGGTCACTGCTACTCTAACTTCCGAGATGCATACAAAGCCCTCCCCCGCCCTTCCTTTGGCAAATCCGACCATGACGCCATCTTGCTCCTACCGTCTTCTAGGCAGAAAAAAGGATGTACCAGTGACTAGAAGCATTCAACGCTGGTCTGACCAATCGGAATCCAACTTTCAAGATTGTTTTGATCACGTGGACTGGGATATGTTCCGGTCAGTCTCAGATAACATCGATCTATACGCTGACTCGGTGAGTGAGTTTAAAGATGTGCATTGGAGATGTATTCACTGTGACTATTAAAACCTACCCTAACCAGAAACCGTGGATGGGTGGCAGCATTCGTGCAAATCTGAAAGTGCGAACCACTGCATTTAACCATGGAAAGAGGTCTGGGAATATGGCTGAATATAAACAGTGTAGTTATCCCCTCCGCAAGGCAATCAAAATGCCGGTTCAGGGACAAAGTGGGGCCGCAATTCAGTGACTCAGACACGAGCCGTATGTGGCAGGGTCTACAGGAAATAACAGACTACAAAAAGAAAACTAGCCATGTCACGGACGTCAAGCTTCCAGACAAACTAAACACCTTCTTTGCCCACTGAGGATAAAACAGTGCCACCGTCGCGGCCCACTAACAAGGACTGTACCCCCCCCCCCCTCTCCTTCTCCATGACTGACGTGAGTAAAACATTTAAATGTGGGTCCACGGTGCACCGCAATTTGCATACCGCCCCAATAGATCCATGGATGACGCAATCGTCTGCACACTGCCCTATGCCATCTGGACAAGAGGAATACCTATGTAAGAATACTGTTCATTGACTACAGCTCATCATTCAACACCATAGTACCCTCCAAGCTAATCATTAAAATTGATGCCCTGGGTCTGAACCCTGTGTAATTGGATCCTAGACGTCCTGACGTTAGGCAACAACACCTCCACTACGTTGATCCTCAACACAGGGGCTCCACAAGGGTGTGTGCTCAACCCCTTCCTGTAGTCCCTGCTCACCCATGACTGCGTGGTCACGCACATCTCCAACGTAATCATCAAGTTTGCTGACGACAACAATGGTAGGCCTGATTACCAACACCTACGAGACAGTGTACAGGGAGGTGAGGACCCTGGCGGAGTGGTGCCTGGAAAATAACCTCTCCATCAACGTCAACAAAATGAAGGAGCTGATTGTGGACTTCAGGAGACAGCAAAGGGAGCACACCGCCATCCACTGGGACGCAGTGGATAAGGTTCCTCGCCATACACATCACTAACAATTTGAAATGGTCCACTCACGCAGACAGACAGTTCTTCAGGAGGCTGAAGAACCCGGTTACTCAACCCTGCACCTTAGAGGCTGATGCCCTATGTATAGTACATAGAAATTGAACACTGGTCACAATGTTTACAAACTGTTTTACCCACTTCATGTGTATTTTGTGGGCTCCCGAGTGGCGCAGCGGTCTAAGGAACTGCATCTCAGTGTAAGACATGTCACTATAGTACCTGGTTCGAATCCAGGCTGTATCACATTCAGACGTATTTGGGAGTTCCAAAGGGTGGCGCAAAAATTGGCCCAGCGTCGTCTGGGTTTGGCCGGAGTAGACCGTCATTGTAAATAAGAATTTGTTTGAGGTGATAGTTTCCGGATTTGACCTCGTATCTCTGTGTGTTTATTATAGTTAAGTCTATGATTTGATATTTGATAGAGCAGTCTGACTGAAGGGTGGTAGGCAGCAGCAGGCTCGTAATAGTCAAAGGTATATGGTTTAGAGAGAAATAGTCGACGCGTTATAATTCCTGTAATAACTTGCGGCTGAACTTGAAAGGGGTTCCTTCGTTATTTTACCGTTCATGTCTTCCATAGAGAATGTCTTGATCTACTTCAAATAAGGTCTGTGTTTCGTGCAGGCTTAAACCGCCTCAGCATTTTGATACCCGTGTAAATCTCACTAGGATAAGGTAACGTTTGTCAAAAATATTTTCATAAATCAACTCTTTTTTAAATCTTCGCTTATATTTAGCCAATATTGATTCTATGGATATCTACACAGTTATAAAATTGGCAAGGTAGTGTAAGTCTACACGATACACAGACCTTATTTTAAGTGAATCTAAAAATATCATATGGAATAAATGAATGAAGGAACCGCTTTTCAGATTTTGCTAGAAGGTGTCATGGGAATTATGACTCGCACTTTGGTAGTCAATTCTTACCATGTCCATTATTAAAATAGGATTTCCTGCATATAGAAATTCGTTTTTGTTTTCAACATTCATCACAGGTAACTTAAACTCTATTTTTATTCAAACAGTTGAGAGTATTTGTCTCCTAAGCAGACTCTTCAGTATTATTGTCACTTCAGAGATGTGTGTATGTTTTACAGATGGCAGAGAAAAGAGGAGCACCAGTGTGGAATTGGCACCAGGGAAAGCAAGGTGTCTTATTTGTGATAAAGATGTAAGCATGGGGTCAGCAACGGCTAAATCAAACAATACCACCAACCTGTGGAATCACCTTAAGAACACCCATCCAAAAGCCCATATGTATTATATTAAGTTAAAATAAAAGTGTTCATTCAGTATTGTTGTAATTGTCATTATTACAAAAATGTGTATATACAAGGTATATATGCAATTTAAAAAATCGGCTGATTAATCGGTATAGTCTTTTTTTGTCCTCCAATAATCGGTATCGGCGTTGAAAAATCATAATCGGCCGACCTCTAATTACAATGCTGAAACATGAGGTGATGGCGGCGGATGAATGGCATGACAATGAACCTTAGTATCTCGTCACGACATCTCTGTGCATTGAAATTTCTATCTATAAAATGAAATTGTGTTCGTTATCTGTAGCTTGTGGGTGTCCATACCATAACCCCACCGCCACCATGGAGCACTCTGTTCACAACGTTGACATGAGCAAACCGCTCGCCCACACAAAGCCATCTGCTCGGTACAGTTGAAACAGGTGTGCCAGTGTCCATCGAAGGTTTGCATTTGCCCACTGAAGTTGGTTATGACGCCAAACTGCAGTAAGGTCAAGACCTTGGTGAGGACGACGAGCATGCAGATGAGCTTCTCTGAGATGGTTTCTGACCGTTTGCGCAGAAATTCTTTGGTTGTACAAACACACAGTTACATCAGCTGTCTGGGTGGCTGGTCTCAGATGATCCCGCATGATGTGGAGGCCCTGGGCTGGCGTGGATAACACGTGGTCTGTGGTTGAAAAAGCCTTCCAAGAGAAGCTGGTTGAGAGAGAATGCCAAGAGTGTGCAAAGCTGTCAACAAGGCAAAGGGTGGCTACTTTGAAGAATCTAAAAATGATTTGTTTAACACTTTTTTGGTTACTACATGATTCCATATCTGTGGGACTCCAAGGGTCAAGGGGTCTGAATACTTTCCGAAAGCACTGTATATTTATACTCCGGACTCCAATATTGACCACCCTAATATTTCTATATTCCTTAATTCCGTTCTTTTACACGTGTGTGTATTGTTGTGTATTGTCAGATATTACTACACTGTTGGAGCTAGGAAATCAAGCATTTCGCTACACCCATAATAACATCTGCTAAATATGTGAATGCGACCAATATCGTTTCATTCGATTTTCGATGTTATTCAATGTGTATTCATCAACCCCGCTATGTTGTGCCGTTATTTATGCGATGACACTTGAGCGCAAGCCTTTAAGTGCACTTCATACAACAAACAAACTGACCTTGAAGTCGAAGGGAAGAACATTACAGTACTTACAAACTGGGAGTTGTCAAGGGGCATAGCAGAGATGGTCTTGTAGTTGTCCATGAGCGCTGTGTCAAACTCCTGCAGACCTCCGTTGGTGTGGACCACCTTGTCTTTGACAAAGATGCTGACGGCACGCAGCATGAAGGACACGAACAGGTGCATGTGGATGTAGTTCCTAGTGCAGTGGAGGCGTCTGCATGGCAGGCAGACAGGTGTAAAACACTCAAGGCTCAACCATCACTATATTCGACCAATGAAATGTATTTTATAAAACCCTTTCACATCAGCAGTTGTCACATCGTGCTTTACCCAGCCTGGAACCCCAAAGAGAAAGCAAAGCAGTAGCAAAAGGACAGTGGCTAAGAAAAACTAAGTAGAAACCTAGAGAGTGTTTGTTTCGGCATTCAAACCTAGTTTGTGTTGAAAGAAATGTGGAAATGTACAGTTAATACACATACATTATAAAACCTAACTGCATTGAAGACAATAACCTGAATTGAGTAAAATACCCTAAATTCCACGTTTTTTAAATCACAGTGGTTCACCGCAAATCAGCTTCCCGCAGATCATTTGAGTTTGTTTTACAGTGTACGGTGGTTTTTTCAACGGCATCTGTGTTGAAATACTGAGGGAAGATTGAGAGTAATACCTCTTTCTCTAACTGCATTCATAATACTGACAACTCATAATGAAAAGCATCGATTTGTTGGATTCACGTCTCCAACTCAACCAACTAAATCTAGTCTAATTAAACTTTAAATGCACATGAAATAAAAGTTGAATTTGATTTAGGTTCTATTCTTTAAATTGTACAAAGGGATGTTTTACTCTGTTATTAGGGAATCATGACAGTCCTATTCTTTACCTTTGATTCTAGGTTGAGTTGGAGACATGAATCCATGTCATGTCAATGATTCATTTGTAGACAAAACTAGAATTAAGGCCAGACTAAGTCAGTGGCACAATACAGTTTTTGCAATACAGTAAATAGCCTGTTAACTTTTTCGAAAAGTTAACAAGTGATATGTTGGATTCAGGACTCCAACTCAACCAACATTAAAAGTTAAAGAACAAGATTAAGCCAGTGGCTCAGATGAAACTATCCAAACATTAGATATCCTTTTAAAACATGGATATTTAGCTGTGTTGTCAATCAAACACAATTCAATAATACTTTTGTAATATAGTAAATAGCCTAGAGTTAAGGCTATCTTACAAACTAATGTAGCAGTGTTTATTCAAACTTAAAATGAGTAACATGTTGAGGTTAGCCTAAGAAAGTGTTCATGGTCAAAATAGCATGCAAAGGTTGCAGGTCTGTGGAGATCTTTACAATTGCTATAATAATCTGTGCAGAATCTTGATCAGCATTGACCACTTGCTTGCACATGTACTTTTATTGTAATCTCAACTGTTATCGAGGTCATTTGGTTGTGCTATTAGATGAAGCACAGTGACAACACATTAAGTTGTTGTACAAATACGAAAATATCTGACATTGTGTTCCCGTTTGAACTTTGTTGTGCTTTAAAATGGTCGAAAGCGCAGTGATAACACATTCAGGTGACAACTACAAATCTAACATTGTTTTTCCATTGGAATTTAGTTGTGGTTTTAGATGGTTGAAAGCAGAGTGATAACACATTGGGAATTCAACAAACCTCTGGCAGTTTTGTTTTTGTTGAGCGGGTGAATAAAGATTGAAATCTCGTTGAGAATTTGGAGATGAGTCAAGAGGATGGCCAGGATATTTATTTGTACTTCTCATTTACATGCGTGACTGTTTTTGGAAAATGGTGATGAACAGCTGAGGCTTAGTGCTGTATGACCTCGGTGCCATTTACACAGGTGGATAGAGCAGCACATAGAAATATATGGATGAGCAAAGACCGAGTGGCATACATCTGCGTCCCAATATATGTCCTTACTCCCAAGGTCTGCACTTGTTCACTTCCTTTCATAGACCGAAAGGAAATGACTGGTATAACGCAAACTATATTTGTGGGAAGGAGCGCACAACTGCACACTTCTGGAGAAAGGACCAATCGTTGGGACACAAGGCTGTCTTACCTGAAGTAGCCTATGATGACAATGGCCCCTAGAAGAGAGATGAAGGACAGTGCATATCCAATGGTGTACATGACGTACAGCCGGTCAAAGAAGTCCTGCTAGAGAGAAATGGTTATGTTATAGGCCTGCTTCACTGTTTAGCTTCTATGCTAGCTGCCTGTGCTCCCGACGCCCCAGTGTAGCTCCGCTGTTAGCATGAGTCAGAGCAACTCAAGCATTGTCATGAGTCAAGTCTGCAACCACAACCATGTTAATTGGAGACTTAGGTGTGACTGAAGTGGTGAAGTACCTTTTCCTCCTCTTGACCAGGTAAAAGGAATTTTAAGCAATCGGAATAATTGGACCACGTTCGGTTTAACCCCTCCACAGAAACCCAGGAACCGTTGACATCACACTTCCTGTATGCATGACCTGGACATACACACAGACACAGGCACAGACACACACACACACACACACACACACACACACACACACGGTCTTGGTCATTAACATTGCAGCATACAGTTAACTGCCAAAACAAAGGAAACACCAACATAAAGTGTCTTAATAGGGTGTTGGGCCGCCTCGAGCCAGAACAGCTTCAATGCACCTTGGAGTGGATTCTGCAAGTGACTGGAACTCTATATGAGGAACGCGACACCATTCTTCAATGAGAAATTTTATAATTGTGTTTTGTTTATGGTGGTAGAAAACGTGGTCTCTGGCACCGCTCCAGAATCTCCTATAAGTGTTCATTTGGGTTGAAGTCTGGTGACTGAGACGGCCACGGGATATGGTTTACATCGTTTTCATGCTCATCAAACCATTCAACACGTCAAATCCATTACATGTACATTGCTTGTCTCCATATAATGACCACATAATGCAACACACAGGATTTTAACACAATGGTACTACAGTTAAAAAGGTATTCAATATATTCAATTGTTACCATGGGCCAGATTTACTAAGGGTTTGCACCAGCTCAGAAGTAAAACATTGAAGCTAGAATCCTCATTTCAAACAACAACAAAGTGGGTCTGTTTTGGTGAAAAGCTTTTGGATATCAAAATTATAGTTTTTTAACCCCCCCCCCCCCCCCCCCCCCCCTTTCCCTCAGAACAGCCTTAATTCGTTGGGACATGGACTCTACAAGAGGTCGGGTCGAAAGTGTTCCCCAAGGAAGCTGGTCCATGTTGACTCCAAAGCTTGCCAAAGTTGTGTCAAGTTGGCTGGATGTCCTTTGAGTGGTGGCCCATTCTTGATACACACGGGGAAACTGTTGAGCTTGAACAACCCAGCCGCGTCGCAGTTCTTGACACAAACTGGTGGCAACTGCTACCATACCCCGTTCAAAGGCAATTAAATTTGTTTTTATCTTGCCCATTTCACCCTCTCAATGGCACACATGCACAATCCAGGTCTCAATTGTCCCAAGGCTTAAATCTTTATTTAACCTGTCTCCTCCCTCCTCATCTAAACTGATTGAAGTGGATTTAACAAGTTACATAAAGAAGGGATCAAAGCTTTCACCTGGATTCACCTGGTAGTGTCATGGAAAGAGCGGGTGTTCTTAAAATGTTCTGTATACTCAGTGTACATTCCCCCCCCCCAAAAAAGTGCAAACTTTGCACCCAGTGCAAACACTTAATAAATATTGCCCCATGAGTATAGCCTATCTGTACCCCAATACCTTGATGGTTGAAGTCGTAGACGTAGCTGGGGCAGGGGACCTTGGTTAGCGCTCCGGGGGATCCCTGAGGCCAACAGATCAGACCATCCCAGCCAGGGGCACAAAGGTCATCTGGATACATAGTGGGAAAGGGGAGTTAGGTAATAAGTGGTGGGCACCAATACTGAATTAAATATGATATAGATTTCACTTGATACCGATATGAGCAATTCATATTGTGATATTGGTTTATTTGTGTTTGATATCGATATCTGGAAGGCATATTATGATATTGGTTTATCCTTCCTGCTATTTTACACTCTTATGTAAAAACCAATACTGTACATGACTGTTCCTGCATGAACAAACCCCTCTCACAGACCTTCTCACTGGCTCTCAACTTAGTGACTTAATTGCCTGTGATAAATGGACTTATTTAAACTGTAGGTTTAGGCTCCCAGAACATTCATATGGTCCAATGAGTAATCAGCAAGCACTTGTCTGGACTTGGAAGTGAACAGAAAAAAAACAAGGTTTTTATAAAACCTAAAATCTTCATAATTACAAACATCAATATATGTGATGTAGATATTTTAGGCTTTTACTTTCATAAGTGACATTATTTGGACATTGTGTTAGAGGGTATCGTCATCAAAGGAACGGAGGCTCCCAGGCCAAATATCATGGCCACTCCCTTAGGATAAATCTGAACTTAAAAGAAATCATTGCTATTGAACTCAAGGCATTATCATTGAAAGGTTTCATTGACTTGTTGCTTTTGTGCCTGTCAATGGTAAGTGCTGGTGATCTTGCAGACACTGGACATTGATCCAACCAAATTTAAGAAAGGGCAAATATCCAGCAGTGTGCACTCAGTCCACATCATCAATGAAACAAGCTGAAGAATGATCAATTTACTACATATCGCTTCCATGGACAAAAACTCTTTCTCCCACTATGTATATTTAAACCTCCGCTCCCTTGATTAAACACATTTATAATATTAATCTATATTCCATGATGAGAGTGTGAGATGGAAAGACCAAGCTTATGAGTCACTCATTAGCGACAAGTGCAAAAACATTGCTCATAGTCATTACAGCTATATATACACACACACACCATCTGTCCACCAGATGAGTAGGCTAGTGGGAGAGCACTAGGGGTAATAGGTTGTCGTCTTTTGTCAGCTAGCCCTCCTGATGGTTCAGTGAAACAAGTGACTAGGGCGGGAGTGCGTCACAAATGGCACCCTATTCCCTTTATAGTGCACTACCTTTAGTGCCATTTGGGATGCAAGCTGAGACTAAGTAGTAAAGACCTAAGACTGAGAAAAAATAAGAAGTAAATAGATTTAAATAAATTAACATATCTTATGATTGCAATTAGGGTTGCACATTTTCGGGAATGTTCAGAGGTGGAAACGTTCAGTGGGAATTAACGGGAATATATGGGAATTAATATCAATATCATTTAAATGTAGATGTTTTTTGCGTTGGATATATTTACAATATATGGAGACAGGAACATAAACCCTTAACCTTGTCATAAGTAGACAATTGCAAATGATTAAATCCTTCAAATAGAAATAAAAACAATTTAGTTACGAATTGAACTTTAATTAAATGAGTTGCCTCTTCACATGGGATGATTTCACTGAACAACAAAAGAAAGGGAATATTGAATGATCCCCAATGACCCATCGCATCTCCCAAAAACATTTTCAATATACATCTGTAAAATTATAGTCTATAAACTAAAGCTTTGGTTGTCTTCCTCTCAGGCTTCCATGTCTTCTCCCCGGACATCAATGTCCCCCTCATCTTCACGGTCACTTTCCAACCTTGTTGAGGATAGCTCGTCGTCAGGCTCAAAAAGCCTCAAATTTGCCAGGATGGCCACCAATTTCTCAACCCTTGTATTGGTCAGCTTCTTGCGTGCTTTGGTGGGTGCGTTCCCAAACAAGGACCAGTTGCGCTCTGAGGCGGCTGATGTTGGTGGGATTTGGAGGATGATGGAGGATGATGGAGGCAACAGGTGACAGAGCCTCAGATCCACAAAGTCTCTTCTACCAGGTGGCTGATGAGATATGTTGGCATGACTGCCATATTGCATCTTCATCCCAAAGTCCTTGCTTGGAAGTGTACTTCGCCAGACTGCCAATAACCTTGCCCCCATCCAGGCTAAGGTGGCGAGACACAGTAGTGATGACACCATAGGCCTTGTTGATCTCTGGACCAGACAGGATGCTCTTGCCAGCATACTTGGGGTCCAACATGTATGCTGTGGCGTGTATGGGCTTCAGGCAGAAGTCTTCATGCTTTGTGATGCATTTCAGAACTGCAGTTTCCTCTTCTTGGAGCAACAGTGAAGTGGGCAGGGCAGTACGAATTTCTTCTTACATCTACAAGCAGAGTCTGAACATCAGACAGGATCGCTTTGTCTCCCTCAATCCGTGCAATGGCTACTGCTGTAGGTTTCAGGAGTTTCAGGCTGCTTACCACTCTCTCCAAAAATAGATCATCCTGGAGGATCCTCTTGATGGGGCTGTCCATATCGGCAGACTGTGATATGGCCATTTCTTGGAGAGACTCCTTCCTCTCCAGGAGACTGTCAAACATGATGACAACACCACCCCAATGGGTGTTGCTGGGCAGCTTCAATGTGGTGCTCTTATTCTTCTCACTTTGCTTGGTGAGATAGATTGCTGCTATAACTTGATGACCCTTCACATACCTAACCATTGTCTTGGCTCTCTTGTAGAGTGTATACATTGTTTTCAGTGCCATGATGTCCTTGAGGAGCAGATTCAATGCATGAGCAGCACAGCCAATGGGTGTGATGTGAGGTTAAGACTCCACTTTAGACCAAGCAGCCTTCATGTTCACAGCATTGTCTGTCACCAGTGCAAATACCTTCTGTGGTCCAAGGTCATTGATGACTTCCTTCAGCTCATCTACAATGTACAGATGGGTGTGTCTGTTGTCCCTGGTGTCTGTGCTCTTGTAGAATACTGGTTGAGGGGAGTAGATGATGTAGTTAATTATTCCTTTCTCATGACCATTCGACCACCCATCAGAGATGATTGCAATACAGTCTGCTTTCTGTATGATTTGCTTGACCTTCACTTGAACTATGCATACAGAAAATGAGTAGACAAAGCATGTCTGGTTGGAGGGGTGTATGCTGGGTGAAGAACATTCAGAAATCTCTTCCAATACATATTGCCTGTGAGCATCAGAGGTGAACCACTTTCATACACAGCTCAAGCAAGACATTCATCAGCATTTCTCTGACTACGTTCCTCTATTGAGTAAAAAAAAAACACTTCAGATTCCAGTAGGACCATGAACTGTTGCTATTGATAAGGTCTAATTCATAATTTTCAACTCGAATAGAAGTAGAGGGACTTTTGTCAGAGGATGCTTGTTGTGAGCGCTGAGGGAACTTTATGCACTTGCCCAGATGATTCTGCATCTTTGTTGCATTCTTCACATATGATTTGGCACACTATTTGCAAATGTACACAGCTTTTCCTTCTACATTAGCTGCAGTGAAATGTGTCCACACATCAGATAGTGCCCGTGGCATTTTCCTGTAAAGATTAGAAAAAAAAAGTGTAAAAAAACAAAACAAATACAATTCCATGTACAGATAAATAGTTAAGCAGTTAGATTAAACAACTCCTTTTAAGACAACTGTTTTAAAATGAAACCTGTATGGAAACAGGTGAATTAACACTCCTCACTTAACAGGCTCAAGCAAGCTAAACCCCACATGGTAGCAAAAACTAACTAGCAGAAATTGTTTACAAGTTAAACAAATATTTAAACACACCTTGTTGTAGGCTACAATTTAATAGTTAACAAAAAAAGAATGTAATATAAAATATATTCACCCCCACCCAGTATTGTAATCAAAACTTACCAGAAAGCATGTAGTCCTTGGCTCAGACAGTGTAGTAGTGTGGGCTCAATAGCATCTCATACTTGTGCAAGATCTTGAGAATCAGCTGTACATGTGATGGAAGAATGCACTGTGCATGCAAAGGGTTGTAATTCCATTGAATTGGGGATAGTTTAACCAACATATGCCACACAACCTAGAATTGCCTTTTGTGCTTCCCACAAAAAAGGTTCACTGTTATAAGCTAACTTTTTTGATGAATTTAAGCAAAATTCCCCAAATTCCCGGGCTGAACTTCCCATGGAAAATTTCCAGAAACCCCCCGGAAATGTACCGGAAAGTTTCCAACCCTAATTGCAATCCAGGTCTAAATAGTAGATATTTGTATATTTCAGTGTCTCAGCTGCAGTAGCCTTCCTATGCGTATGATGTCATACTTCATTATCTCAGAGTCAAATTGGATCTGATTATAGCTGGGTTGAGTCACATTATCATTTGAGACATCAAAGCACGTCGTATTGATTTAAACTGACAGACAGGAAATGTGCCATATTGGGGTTTGGGACCACTTGCCAGGTGGGTCCCATGTGCAGACACTGTGAAATACCTTAAAGGTGGAACTGACATTTTTTTAAACTACTTTGAAGACATGAAACCGAAAATGATAATATCAGTCAAAAAGATCAAATTCCCAGTTTATACTTCAAAACCAATTTCATGAAGTTTTAAAAATAGGTTATATTTGACTCAAAATTCCATGAAGTAGAAAGTAAGGCATTGTTGGCAGAATAAATGGACGCAGTTCAATGCATGATTAATATAATTTACAAATAGCAATATTTTTGGAACCACAAATAAATCACAGATGGCCTGGTACATTGTTTGTTTCCTCCCCCCATTTGGGATGTTTCAGTTTCAATGACCCAATATTCTGGATAAAAACAGATGACTAACTAAGGCTGGGAATGTCAATAAAATCAAACTAGCAAGGACAGTGATCGCAAGTCAGTCATAACGTGGCCAATAGGCTAGCACGTGTGTCAAACAAGGCCTTCAGACCGAATAGGACACACAAGCGAGTATAAATGAGTCAACAGTTGAGACATCTACTTTATGAAATTTTGGCATGATGCGCTCAAAATCGGTGAATTCAACTTCAATATTTGATTTTCCTCTTGAAAATGTCCATAGGCCTACTGTATTAAACCAAGTTTCTAATTAATGGACTAAATAAATTATAAACAAAAAAAACATGTTTTTACTCATGGGTTTTCAGTACATAAAATGTGTCGGGAAAATTGCCACTGTATATTTGTCCTGGTAAATGAGGAAATACTTTATTTCAGGTGTACAGAATGATTCTCAAATACTGTAGATACATCTGTCCTTAGTCTGCTCAATTAGCAGGCTTGAAGTGAACTCCGACCTTTGATAACACAGAGGGAGAGGTAATAGGATGGCTAATGATGGATGCAACTGAGATCAGGTGCGCGAGTGATCTTAGCCCGTATTGATGGTTGAACGAGAGATCACCGGGCAGTAATGATTAGAATTGGGCCATTGCCTTTAAAGGCACAATCCCGGAATCAAAACAACAAAGCTATATAATTGCTATATATCCCACATTTAAAGACTAAAATGGAATGAACCAATCCCAGATTGCCCCATTTAAAATTGAAAAGGGAACACAGTCTTATAGGGGAACATAATTATCTGTTATCATTTAGATCTGGGTTAAATTATCTGGAAAAGCCAAATACAACAGACAAATACACCACTGATTGAGGGGAAGTGGGGTTATATAATGTTTGTAATTTGTATTTATTTTACTCCTATGAAAGGCAGAATATCATTTAGCCAATAAGTGGTTTCATTGATGTGATTTCGGTAACATTATAAGGGTCCATAATAAACCATTTATTCAGCATTTATAAAAATTGTGTGTCCACCATTTATTAATCATTACTCACATTTATAAACTGTAAAGGGAATTTTTATGTTTGTGCTTTTCTTATAACAAATGTCTGTCTTTTATTCATGTGCTGTTCTAAGAACCAATTTCTGTGTTCATGCAAGTGGCTGACTGTACAAATCTTCACTATCAGTAGCTGCAATTTGGCAGAACGCCCAGACCGTGTTTTGAGAACAAACTAAAGATATCTCAGTTTCAAGGTCTCAGCTAAGAGAGAAAGAAGTCTCGTGGGGTATTGGTCTGTCACACGTTTGGAACCGGTATTGGTCGGTCACATGAATGAAACAAAACGGTAATGATTAAGTAATTATGCTAAATCATGCAAATATAACATGTCTGCGTATAGCCGTATATAAGACAACTGCTGGGTCTGCCCAGGGAGAGCTGCTGATTGATATGTGTACTATGGTGCAATGAATTGGTTGGAACCTCCCAGAGTGCTGACAATAAAACAATGATTCATTTAAGATTGACTTTGAGGTGTCCCTGTGTAAGAATTTCCACGACAAAACCATTTACTAATGATTAGTAAAGTCCTTTTGCAGTCCCTAATCTAAAGTGAGCACTATTTATAGTTTATAAATGTTGAGAGACCAGTGTAATTTCTCACAAATAGATGCATGCCATTGGTAAACATTCCAGCAGTACCTGGTAAAAGAATAAGCACACAACACAGGATGTTTAAGGAAATATACTACATATACACAAAAGTATGTGGACACCCCTTCAAATGAGTGGATTTGGCTATTTCAGCAACACCCATTGCTGACAGGTGTATAAAATCGAGCACACAGCAATGCAATCTCCATAGACAAACATTTGCAGTAGAATGGCCTTACTATAGGATGCCACCTTTCCAACAAGTCAGTTCGTCAAATTTGTGCCCTGCTAGAGCTGCCTGGGTCAACTGTAAGTGCTGATATTGTGAAGTGGAAACGTCTAAGAGCAACAACGGCTCAGCAGAAAAGTGGTAGGCCACACAAGCTCACAGAACGGGACCGTCAAGTGCTGAAGCGCGTAAAGATCATCTGTCCTCGGTTGCAGCACTCACTACCAAGATCCAAACTGCCTCTGGAAGCAATGTCAGCACAAGAACTGTTCGTGCAGCCGCAAACAAGCCTAAGATCCACATGCGCAATGCTGTGTCAGCTGGAGTGGTGTAAATCTCACCGCCATTGGACTCTGAAGCAGTTGAAACACGTTCTCTGGAGTGAAGAATCACACTTCACCATCTGGCAGTCTGGTGGACGAAGCTGGCGGCTACCAGGAGAACGCTACCTACCATAGTGACAACTGTAAAGTTTGGTGAAGGAGGAATAATGGTCTGGGGCTGTTTTCCATGGTTCGGCCTAGGCCCTTTAGTTCCAGTGAAGGGAAATCTTAACGCCACAACATACAATGACATTCTAGACGATTCTGTATTTCCAACTTTGTGGCGAACAGTTTGGAGAAGGCCTTTTCCTGTTCCGGCATGACAAGTGAGGTCCATACGGAAATGGTTTGTCGAGATCGGTGTGGAAGAACTTGACTGGCCTGCACAGAGCCCTGACCTCAACCCCATTGAACACCTTTGGGATGAATTGGAACTCCGACTGCAAGCCAAGCCTTAATCGCCCAACATCAGTGCCCGACATCACTAATGCTCTTGTGGCTGAATGGAAGCAAGTCCACTTTTGGTCATGTGTGTGTGTGTGTATATATATATATATATATATATACATACATACATACACACACACACACACACACACACACACGTGTGAATAACTAGCTAACTAACCTTTACAAACGTGGGAATAATGATTACTAAATGGTGGGCAAACTGTTTGTAAATGCCTTATAGGTGAGGGTGAGGTGAGGGCCCTCGGAGTGTGGTGTCAGGAAAATAACCTCACACTCAACGTCAACAAAACTAAGGAGATGATTGTGGACTTCAGGAAACAGCAGAGGGAACACCCCCCTATCCACATCGATGGAACAGTAGTGGAGAGGGCAGCAAGTTTTAAGTTCCTCGGCATACACATCACAGACAAACTGAATTGGTCCACTCACACAGACAGCATCGTGAAGAAGGCGCAGCAGCGCCTCTTCAACCTCAGGAGGCTGAAGAAATTCGGCTTGTCACCAAAAGCACTTACAAACTTCTACAGATGCACAATCGAGAGCATCCTGGCGGGCTGTATCACCGCCTGGTATGGCAACTGCACCGCCCTCAACCGTAAGGCTCTCCAGAGGGTAGTGAGGTCTGCACAACGCATCACCGGGGGCAAACTACCTGCCCTCCAGGACACCTACACCACCCGATGTCACAGGAAGGCCATAAAGATCATCAAGGACATCAACCACCCGAGCCACTGCCTGTTCACCCCGCTATCATCCAGAAGGCGAGGTCAGTACAGGTGCATCAAAGCTGGGACCGAGAGACTGAAAAACAGCTTCTATCTCAAGGCCATCAGACTGTTAAACAGCCACCACTAACACTGAGTGGCTGCTGCCAACACACTGACACTGACTCAACTCCAGCCACTTTAATAATGGGAATTGATGGGAAATGATGTAAATATATCACTAGCCACTTTAAACAATGCTACCTTATATAATGTTACTTACCCTACATTATTCATCTCATATGCATACGTATATACTGTACTCTATATCATCGACTGTATCCTTATGTAATACATGTATCACTAGCCACTTTAACTATGCCACTTTGTTTACATACTCATCTCATTTGTACATACTGTACTCGATACCATCTACTGTATCTTGCCTATGCTGCTCTGTACCATCACTCATTCATATATCCTTATGTACATATTCCTTACACTGTGTACAAGACAGTAGTTTTGGAATTGTTAGTTAGATTACTTGTTATTACTGCATTGTCGGAACTAGAAGCACAAGCATTTCGCTACACTCGCATTAACATCTGCTAACCATGTGTATGTGACAAATAAAATTTGATTTGATTTGATTTGATAAATGTTTTATAATGGACCCTTAAAATAAAGTGTTACAGTCATTTCTGCATCTCTCAGAGTATATAGCAAACTGTATTTTCATAATGCCTCCCAGTGAAACCATAAGACTTCCGTCATGACTAAATTTGGATGGGTATCAGAAGCTGGTCTGTTTTTCTAAGTAGCCAGGATTTACTTACTATAGACTGTCACCAAACAATAAAACACACTAATTATCCATTATGCTCCAATATCTGTTTACGTTCTGACATTTCTAATCTCCCACCTGGTTTTAACGACTGGTAGATTCTGGATCAAACACACAAAGCTCTTTGTTTTTAATCCAGCTCTCACACTGTTACAGAATGTGGGCGGACACACGGAGGATAATAACATGGAGTGCATCAGCCAGATAGAGAAACAACCGCAGGGTTGGGGCTGGCAAATTGGCACAGATTCAAATGAATGGAATAAATCCTCCTTTCAGCACCCACAGATTCCGTGGCTAGGGAGAGACACAGCATAATATCTGTGGTCTTAAGTCATCTTTGTCTAATCAAACTGCAGTGGTAGTCCAAGTAAATAAAGGCTTTTCAAGAAGTGCCTCCCTCCGCTCTTCAAGAGTGCCTATATGAGGAAACTAAGATGAATTTTTCAAAATGTTTTTAGTGGTTGCCATAATCCCAGTTATTTTTCCCCATAGACCACTTCTGCCAATTGTAGTTTTCATCCATGCTGTACTGAAAGTTGTCTCAAGTTACCGCAATTAAAAATATATTATAATAATTATAATAATTCGGGTGGAGGGTGAGAAATCATTTGGATAAATATCAGAATACACATTTTTTGCATGAAGCATTACTCAATTCAGTAAATCGCATGTTGAGCATTGACTGACAATGTGAGAAATGCAAGGAGTTCAGCGTTGTCAGTGTACATGCAACAGCACCACATCCAGTCTCTTTCACCAACTCCAACCTCTGACTGAGTGAAGCCTGGGAGAACGTGAGCAGACGTGGAGCAGGCTAGTGTTTGCCCGTCTCTCAAAACCCAAACCCCTTTTCCAATACGCAGGAGACGAAAACACGTAAAGTTATGGGATTTGGTCTCTCAAGACGGGATTGAAGTATGGCGGGCTGCTACGGTTACCATAAAGGTCTGTCTGGATCCACCCGGAAACACGCTGGCCAATGGGGCTCTGCTAAAGCGAGGTAGACCAATCATCTGCTTAGCGGGTACCGATTACACAAACAAACAAAATGTTGTAAATGAGCTATGCTGGCCAAAGAGTAAAATGATGTACGTAAGTCAGTGTTTGCCCACCTGCAGGGTTGTGTGTGGAGATGTTCTGATGACACGCGACTTTGACATCATACAGCAGGTACATCTGCTCCTGTGCTGTGAGGCCGACCTCTGGATGAACCTGCGGAGTAGATTGCAGCATTGATTCCAAAAAGTTGCCCCTTAGATGCTGATCTTTGGTCAGTTTAGCATTTCCCCCCGCTAATAGTTAAGGGTAGGATTAAGGAGGGCAAGCTGATCCTAGATCTGCACCTAGGGGAATCTTCACCCCGGAGGTCATTTTGAGCTCAAACATAACGAGGAGAAATGGTAAAGTGGCTTTGATATAAACTTTGATAAAAATCTAAAAGGTCATATTGACAATGACATATACTGTAGCATAACACACTTCATAAATAAAACAGATGTCATATACATTTGGCAAACAGTAAGCAATCGCCACACGCTGACGCACTGTGCTCATACTTCCGCCTCATTTAAATGCATTCAAGGAGAAAGTGGATGTTGAGTACTAGTCAACAATGAATATGCAAACATTGACTGATGAGTACAGAAGTGGGCATGTCTGAACATATGCATGACAGAATACATTTTCACATGAAATAGCACCAATATAAAGAAACATAATGTGTGTGTGTGTGTGTGTGTGGAGGGGGGGGGGGTCCATCTTAGTTTTACCATTATTTACAGAAGAAGTATTTTAAAAGATAGACTGGGAGGAAAGGGTAGAGGAATATAGGGGATTGTAGATGCAAGACAAAAGCAACCAAATTCATTATGCCAAGAACTTTGTCAACTAGACTTGCAATAGCCTGCCTAAACATACGCTAATAAATGTTTTACTAGTTGAATGGTACATTTCTAACATCCCTTCTCATTTAACACTCACCAAATACCTACACCCTAATATACACGGAGTGTACAAAACCTTTGGAACATTTACTGTAACTCAGCAGACGCTCTTATCCGGAGAAATTAGGGTTAACACCTTCCTAATATTGATTTGCACCCCCTTTCGCCACCTTCCTAATATTGATTTGCACCCCCTTTCGCCGCCAGAACAGTCTCAAATCGTCGGGGCATGGACTCTACTAGGGTGTCACAAGCGTTACACAGGGATGCTGGCCCATGTTGACTCCAACATGGCTGGATGTCCTTTCGGTGTTGGACCATTTTTGATACACACGGGAAACTGTTTAGCGTGAAAAATCCGACAGCGTTGCAGTTCTTGACACACACAAACGGGCACCTACTACCATAATATACCCCGTTCAAAGGAACTTAAAAATGTTGTCTTGCCCATTCACCCTCTGAATGGCACACATACACAATCCATGTCTCATTTGTTTAATGGCCCGTTAATTAACCTGTCTCCTCCCCTTCATCTGCACTGATTGACATCAATAAGAGATCATAGATTTCACCTGGATTCACCTGGTCAGTCTGTCGTGGAAAGAGCAGTTGTTCCTAGTGTTTTGTACACTCAGTGTCTATAACCTAGCATCATGTTGCTTGTAGCCTATGTAAAATGGTCATGCAAATTCCAAATGTGTGTGGTTTATTATATACACAGTGTAGGCTCCTGTAACAAAACAGGGGGAAACCCTAGATTAATTATTCCACAAAAAATACAAACAATATTACTCTAAATCGTCTAGTCTACTTACCTGTGCGTAAACATGTAGGTAAATTACATTCCAGCATAAAATAAACTTCGCAAAGTTACGCAGAAGTATTGTATTCATTCTGCAGATCGTTGGTGGACAGCGTTGCATATAGAGGATTCGATCAACTCCAAAATCAGCTGTGTTTCTGAAGCACGCAGTAGTTCAGGTGTTGTGTCAAACTCGACTGGACGTGGTTCTCCTTCCTGTAGTCTACTCTGTGCGTATTTCCATCCGACGCTCTTGAAGTCTGTTGAAAGAGGATGTCAGGAGAAAAGGGCGCAGGAATAGTGTAGGCTTGGTCGGAGTTTTGGTGTCATCTGTCTGAAATAAGGATGTAGCATAAACTTGTTCAAAACGTTTATTGATCATTTGTGGACCTTGAAATAGATAGGCTATATGACTGGCCTTTCAGGCTACTTGTGTCCTGTAGTTCCTCTCTGAAACACACAATTTTAGTAGGCTAAGTTTGCTTTACAGAGACAATTTGGGCATGTTGTCTCTTCTGTGGGCCATGAGCGTTAAAAATGCCATATTATTATTTTTTTAAACACGAATACTCATTATGTTCAAAAAGTCGCAAGAAAATTCCAACCAGAATTATCCATAGGCTAGAAAAAAATCGAGTTTGCGCCTGATAACCAAAATAACTATTACTCTCTACTGTAGCCTAGCTAACCTACCTATAACTGCATTTCCCGTCTGCACGTGAGTAATGTCACTATCTATCCGTAGTCTGAAATCTTACGGTGTGGGAAGGGATGTCCGCAGCGGTCTGCAGTGTGTGTGTGTGTGTGTGTGTGTGTATGTTCGCCCATAAGCGTCCAAAAAACGCATTTTCTAATTAAAAATGAATGCATTTTGAGACATTTTGAATGTCTTAACGAAATTACACATAAAATGAACGCATTTAGAGAATAATATTGTTTGCAATATTGTTCATGTTGAATCTTGGTCAGACTCAGAGTTTGTCAGATTTTCTGTGTGAACAGGTTACAGCGTTCAGAAATCTTAAAGCTACAGTCTGTGATTGGCATTACATCAATTGTTTTAATTTGAAATGAATGATAAAGCCATTGTTTCTTGACGAATATAACTCATGATCTTAGATCAACTGTTTTACCCCATCAGAACCCAAATAATAAGGTAACTAGATAACCAATAACCTGACTAGATCATAAAGGAACAATTTTTCAGACAGAGGTTTGAGTTTACGATTTTACGGTTTATTAACCCAACTTCACACAGGCTACTGTTTGGCCGTAGCCCACGCCAAATAAATGAAGAATACCCTATAAAATAACCGTGACCACCTCTTGTGAAGACCAGACGTAAGAGAGAGAACAATGGCTAAACCTGATCTTAACTTCCAATGCTCCATCCCCCTGCCCAACCCCCCTCCGCCAACCATCAGGCTGCCCGGCATCAGAACATTCCAGACATTCCCGTGATTGGCAGATCGCAGGGTCCGACATGCCAATCAACCTGCTAACACTGGGTGCTGGTACGTACCACAAAACCAACTAACCTAACACATAACTCACAGCTGTCTGTGCCGGTCGCTACAATAACATGTATTAAACACTGTATAGCTTCAAAACATGGTTTAAACTATCATTTTGATCTCATGGATGGTCAGTCCTTGCATTCCTATCTCTGTCGTGGTCATTACCATGTAAAATGACCCATGAGCACCCTAGACCTTAACCGGCACCCAAGACCCGCTACAATTTAATGATCGCTCCAACAGATCCACGGACGACACAATCCTCATTGCACTAAACACTGACCCATCCCAGCTGGACAAGAGAAATACCTATGTAAGAATGCTGTTCATTGACTAGAGCTCAGTCTTAAACCCCATAGTGCCCTCCGAGCTCATCACTAAGCTCAGGGTCCTGGGTCTGAACTCCTCCCTGAGCAAATGGGTCCCGGACTTCCTAATGGGCCAATTTATTCGAGGTACTCCTCACTCTTTTGTTTGGGTCTCAACCCTGTGCTTTGTATACATGTTAATTTGGTCTTCGTCCCTGTGCCTTTACATGGCACACTGTAATTATGGTCAATAAAAAACCCTATTACGCATTCCTGTGCCTGTCTCCCGATCCCTTTATACCAACGTGACACACACCTGTTAATTGAAATGCATTCCAGGTGACTACCTCATGAAGCTGGTTGAGAGAATGCCAAGAGTGTGCAAAGCTGTCAAGGCAAAGCTTGGCTACTTTGAAGAATCTAAAATCTATTTTGATTTGTTTAACACTTTTTTGGTTACTACATGATTCCATCTGTGTTATTTCATAGTTTTGATGTCTTCTCTATTATTCTACAATGTAGAAAACAGTAAAAATAAAGAAAAACCCTTGGATGAGTAGGTGTGTTCAAACTTTTGACTGGTACTGTATGTAAATGTATATTCCAGTTTCTGACGTTATTTCTGATATTTCTTCATTTCTATTTATTTTTCTGGAATACGTGTGTATTGTTTCTTAATGACATTTTCATTGCTAGGTATTACTGCACGGTTGGAGCTAGAAACACAAGCATTTCGCTGCACCTGCAATATCTGCAAATCTGTGTATTCGACCAATAAAATTTGATTTGAGCACCAACATGTGCCGTTTAGAAGAGCATATAATATTTGGTGTGAAGTGAAAGCTAAGATTCTATATTTTGGGGGAAATGAAGGCATAGACGCATTTTTCAACCATTTTCCTTCTTAAAAATGTCTGGTTACAAAAATGGAAAAGGAGTGTTAGAAATCATCTACTAGAAGTCTTAAAAGGTATTAGAAATGCATAAAAACACAATAATCTTGAAGTAAAGCCCCCTGCATACTAATATCATAATTGATACTTCGTTTTGCAGAAACTATTTGCCTTCTGTAGGTTTAAGAAATATTGTCTAGTGTCTTCTGTTACCTTCATTCTGTTACCGGGTGTTGAGTCAACTTCACTTACTGTAGTTCAATAAGCAAAATATATTTTTTCAAACTCAAGGTGTCATATCGTAGCTGACACTCCACTTTTTCTGCAGACATCTTTGAATCTTTATTCAGAGTAGATATTTAAGAGTTTTTGGAAAATGTGGCCAGGTAAAAAAACAGGGAGATTTTACTGTCATTCTGTTGCCAAGCTTTGCATGTGCACTGTTTCTCAAGTAAACGTGTTAAGTAAAATTGTTAAAGTAGACTTCTGCATACTGTCTACAGTGCCTTCAGAAAGTATTCAAACCCCTTGACCTTTTTCAACATTTTGTTGTGCTATAGCCTGAATTTAAAATGGACACAATTTTGATTTTGTGGCACTGGCCTACACACAATACCCCATAATGTCTGATTGGAAATATGCTTTTACAAATTCATTAAAAAAGAAAAGCTGAAATGTCTTAAGTATTTAACCCCTTTGTTATGGCAAGCCTAAATAAGTTCAGGAGTAAAAATGTGCTTAACAAGTCACATAATAAATTGCATGGACTCACTCTGTGTGCAATAATAGTGTTAAACATGATGTTTTGAATGACTACCTCATCTCTGTACACATACAATTTTCTGTAAGGTCCCTCAGCCGAGCAGTGACTTTCAAACACAGATTTAACGACATAGACCAGGGAAGTTTTCCAATGCCTCACAAAGAAGGGCACCTATTGTTAGATGGGTAAAATTTTTAAAAAGCATACATTGCATATCCCTTTGGGCATGGTGAAGTTATTCATTACACTTTTGATGACGTATCAATACACCCAGTCACGACAAAGATACAGGCGTCTTTCCTAACTCAGTTCCCGGAGAGGAAGGAAACCGCTCAGGGATTTCACCATGAGGCCAATGGTGACTTTAAAACAGTTACAGAGTTTAATGGCTGTGATGGGAGAAAATGGATGATGGAATCAACGACATTGTAGTTATTCCTCAATACTAACCCAAATGACAGAGTGAAAAGAAGGAAGCCTGTACAGAGTAAAAATATTCCAAAACATGCCTCATGTTTGCAAAAAGAAACTAAAGTAAAATTGCAAAAGAATGTGGCAAAGAAATTAACTTTATATCCTGAATACAAAATATTATGTTTGGGTCAAATCCAAGAGTGGTACACATCACTGAGTACCACTCTTCATACTTTCAAGCATAGTGGTGGCTGCATCATGTTATGGGTATGCCGGTCATCAGCAAGGACAAGGGAGTTTGTTTTTGTTGAATAAAAATAAATGGAATAGAGCTAAGCACAGGCAAAATCTGTGAGGAAAAGCTGGTTTTGTATGCTTTCCAACAGACACTGGGAGACAAATGCACCTTTCAGCAGGACAATAGCCTAAAACACAAATCCAAATATACACTGGAGTTGCTTACCAAGGCAACTTTGAATATTCATGAGTTGCCTAGTTACAGTTTTGACTTAAATTGGCTTGAACATCTATGGTATGTCTGTCCAGCAATGATCAACAATGAACTTGACAGACCTTATTCCAACATGCATTGATTCAGGGGAGCAAGTTAGATATATTTCTGTATTTAATTTTCAATAAATTTGCTAACATTTAGATGTATAAGTGAGGAATACTTTTAAACTTTGCAATCAATGGTTTTTGCATGGCATACATTTTAGAGTGAAAAGGGGAGTCTCAGCTTCACTGTTACCATGGAGATGGCCTCTATATTGTGAGAGCGGTTAAATTTCCCCAGCCATACAGCTGTTCACCAAAACAGGTGTCCGGAGCATTTATACAACTGACAACATCTGAACCAGTCCAGCAGAGATTACTCAAGAATGTTTATGATAGTCTACAGACCTCAGAGTATAGGAAAATTTGGTCTTGGAGTTCCACGGTTAATTCAGTGTTTTTTACAGTTCCCTTTTAGATCTGGGAGGCAAGGTAGGTATATCCAATTCAACTGAATGTATCCCTCCAGGGGAACTTAAGGTAAACCGGTTACAAGTACAATATCACAATCAACACCACACCCTCCAAATAAAAAATGCAATACACAACAGACCTCATTCCCCAATACAATACACCCCCCCCCAAACAATAGATAATACACAATATAATAACGTATTAATATGTGGAATTCAGCCTGGTTGGAACTAAACACATCTGTGGTACTCCAGGACCAGGGTTGCCTCTAGGCAAATTAGAGGCAAATCGTCTAAAATCTGTGACAACTGTTTGCCAGAAGCCTGTTTTTCGGTAAGGGTACCTCTGCACTACAGCATACATCAGGTTAATTTGACATGATGACTTGACCTGCTCCACTGATGTCATATCCACTTACTGGAGTCCCTGTCTTTTGTGTAAAACAGAGTCCAAAGAGACGATGCACTCAAACCATAGTTAGGAAAAACCAAGAAGGCAGAGATGCCAAAAATATTATTTATTTAATTACACGCTCGAAAAAATACATAGACGTTCCAGTGCAATAAAGTGAGAAAAAAACATTTCAGCGTCTATGCCATCTTCCGTGCAATCACCGGTTATGGCATAGAAGCATAGAAGCAGAAACAATGCTCTATTTTTTATTTTGTTCAGCACTTTATTGCACTTTGCGCTGGCACTTTTTGTATTCTTTCGAGCATGACATTAAATTAAGAATATTTTTTGGCATCTCTGCCTCCTTGGTTTTTCCTTTTTATGGTTTGAGTGCAAAAGTAGCGCAGTGGTCTAATGCACTGCATCTCAGTGCTTGATGCGTCACTACAGACACCCTGGTTTGAATCCAGGCTGTATCACAACTGGCCGTGATTGGGTGTCCCATAGGGTGGTGCATAATTGGCCCAGCGTCGTCCGGGTTTGGCTGGTGTAGGCCGTCATTGTAAATAAGAATTTGTTCTTAACGGACTTGCTTAGTTAAATATATAAAACATATTTATGTACAGTGCACTCAGAAAAACTTCAGACCCCTTGACTTTTTTGCTATGCTAAAGCCTTATTCTAAAATGTATTAAATAAAAAAAATCCTCATCAATCTACACACAATACCCCAGAACAACAAAACAAAAACAGGTTTTACAAATTTTTGCAAATGTATTAAAAAATAAGAAACAGAAATTCCTTATTTACATAAGTATTTACATAAGATCCCTTGCTATGAGGCTCAAAATTGAGCTCAGGTGCATCCTGTTTCCATTGATCATCCATGAGATGTTTCAACAACTTGATTGGAGTCCACTGTGGTAAATTCAATTGATTGGACATGATTTGGAAAGGCACACACCTGTATATTGTATATAAGGCCCACAGGTGACAGTGCATGTCAGAGCAAAAACCAAGCCATGAGGTCGAATGAATTCTCTGTAGAGCTCCGAGATAAGATTGTATCGAGGCACAGGTCTGGGGAAGGGTACCAACATTTTTTTGCACCATTGAGGGTCCCCAAGAACACAGTGGCCTCCATCATTCTTTAATGGAAGAGGTTTGGAACCACCAAGAATCTTCCTAGAGCTGTCTGCCCTGACAAACTGAGCATTCGGGGGAGAAGGGCCTTGGTCAGGGAGGCAATCAAGAACCCAATGGCCACTCTGACACAGCTCCAGAGTTTCTCTGTGGAGATGGGAGAACCTTCCAGAAGGACAACCATCTCTGCAGCACTCCACCAACCAGGCCTTTATGGTAGAGTAGCCAGACGGAAGCCACTTCTCAGTAAAATGTACATGACACCCCGCTTCGAGTTTGCCAAATCCACCTAAAGACTCTTAGACCATGAGAACCAAGATTCTCTGGTCTGATGAAACCAAGATTGAACTCTTTGGCCTGAATGCCAAGCGTCACGTCTGGAGGAAACCTGGCACCATCCCTACGGTGAAGCATGGTGGTGGCCGCATCATGCTGTGGGAATGTCTTTCAGCAGCAGGGACTAGTCAAGATTGAGGGAATGATAAATGGAGCAAAGTACAGAGAGATCCTTGATGAAAACCTGCTCCAGAGCACACAGGACCACAGACTGGGGCGAAGGTTAACCTTCCAACAGGACAACAACCCTAAGCACACAGCCAAGACAATGCAGGAGTGGCTTCGGGACAAGTCTCTGAAAGTCCTTGAGTTACCCAGCCTGAGCCCAGACTTGAACCCGATCTAACATCTCTGGAGAGACCTGAAAATAGCTGTGCAGCAACACTCCCCATCCAACCTGACAGAGTTTGAGAGGATCTGCAGAGAATAATGGGAGAAGTTTGCCAAGCTTGTAGTGTCGTACCAAAGACTCAAGGCTGTAATCTCTGCTTCAACAAAGTACTGAGTAAAGGGTCTGAATACTTATGTAAATGTAATGTTTCATTTTTTTTCTTCTAAAAAACGTTTTTTTCTTTGTCATTATGAGGTATTGTGTGTAGATTGATGATAATTTGTTTTATCCATTTAAGAATATTATAACGTAACAAAATGTGGAAAAGGTCAAGGGGTCTGAATGCACTGTACATTCTGAATTATATAGTACTTACTGTAAGCATTAGCCATCTATCATCTATACTGGTTCTCCTTGATGGTCTGGTTTCCCATATAATTGCTTGGGACAATTTGTGCAAGTACAGTTGAAGTTGAAAGTTTACATACACCTTAGCCAAATACGTATAAACTCAGTTTTTCACAATTCCTGACATTCAATCCTAGTAAAAATCCCTGTAGTAGGTCAGTTAGGATCACCACTTTTTTTAAGAATGTGAAATGTCAGAATAATAGTAGAGAGAAGGATTCATTTCAGCTTTTATTTCTTTCGTCACATTCCAAGTGGGTCAGAAGTTTGCATTCGGGTAGCCTTCCACAAGCTTCCTACAATAAGTTGGATGAGTTATGGCTCATTCCTCTTGACAGAGCTGGTGTAACTGAGTCAGGTTTTGTAGGCCTCCTTGCTCGCACACAATTTGTCAGTTCTCCCCACAAATGTTCTATAGGATTGAGGTCAGGGCATTGTGATAGCCACTCCAATACCTTGATTTTCTTGTCCTTAAGCCATTTTGCCACAACTTTGGAAGTATGCTTGGGGTCATTACCCATTTGGAAGACCCATTTGCGACCAAGTTTTAACCTCCTGACTGATGTCTTGAGATGTTGCTTCAATATATCCACATAATGTTCCATCCTCATGAGCCATCTATTTTGTGAAGTGCACCAGTCCCTCTTGCAGCAAAGCACCCCCACAACATGATGCTGCCACCCGCGTGCTTCACGGTTGGGATGGTTCCTCTCTAGGTTTCTTCTTCTTAGGTTCTGGCCTTTCCCGGGAGTTTTTCCTAGCCACTGTGCTTCTTCACCTGCATTGCTTGCTGTTTGGGGTTTTAGGCTGGGTTTCTGTACAGCACTTTGTGACATCAGCTGATGTAAGAAGGGCTTTATAAATAAATTTGATTGATTGTTCTTTGGCTTGCAAGCCTCCCCCTTTTTCCTCCAAACATAACGGTGGCCATTATGGCCAAACAGTTCTATTTTGTTTCATCAGACCAGAGGACATTTCTTCAAAAAGTACAATCTTTGTCCCCATGTGCAGTTGCAAACCGTAGTCTGGCTTTTTTATGGCAGTTTTGTAGCAGTGGCTTCTTCCTTGCTGAGCGGCCTTTCAGGTTATGTCGATATAGGACTCGTTTTTACTGTGAATATAGATACTTTTATACCTGTTTCCTCCAGCATCTTCACAAGGTCCTTTGCTGTTGTTCTGGGATTGATTTGCACTTTTCGCACCAAAGTACATTCATCTCTAGCGGACAGGCCGCATCTCCTTGATGAGCGGTATGACAGCTGCGTGGTCCCATCGTGTTTATACTTGCGAACTATTGTTTGTACAAATGAACGTGGTACCTTCAGGCGTTTGGAAATATGCTCCCAAGGATGAACACTGTGGTCTAAAAATGTTTTTCTGAGGTCTTGGCTGATTTCTTTTGATTTCCCCATGACGTCAAGCAAAGAGGCACTGAGTTTGAAGGTTGGCCTTGAAATACATCTACAGGTACACCTCCAATTGACTCAAATTATGTAAATTAGCCTATCAGAAGCTTCTAAAGCCATGACATACATTTCTGGAATTTTCCGAGCTGTTTAAAGGCAGTCAACTTAGTGTATTTTAACTTCTGACCCACTGTGAATTAAGTGAAATTATCTGTCTGTAAACAATTGTTGGAAAAATTACTTGCGTCATGCACAAAGTAGATATCCTAACAGACTTGCCAAAACTATAGTTTGTTAACAAGACATTTGTGGAGTGGTTGAAAAACTAGTTTTAATGACTCCAACCTAAGTGTATGTAATCTTCTGAATTCAACTGTAGATGCCATGGACTATCTAGTATCAATGTTTGTTATCAACACAGTATACAAAAATGTATGCTTAAAATACTAATTTCATGCAAGAGTCACGTAAAATTAAATCAAGAACAAGTTGGAAAGAATTCTCAGGAAAAGTAATTTACGCTCAGTAGAGCAGTAACATTACATTCTGAGGACACCACAGAAGAGGCTCATGTGACTCCCAGTGCTGTTGGAGTCAGACAAGCCTCCCACTCCTCCACTTTATGCATACCTATGTAACCATCCTCTGATCACTCTACATCGAACCACGGGCACAACTGCTTGACATTACAGTTGCCCTGTAATGTCCTGTGAGCTTTTAGAGGTGCTCATTTCCCTCAAAATGGATAATGTAGCAATCATCCTGTGTGGCTGAATTGGTTGTGTTTTCAATTCCAATTCCTGCATGGATCACATACTGTCACGCCCTGACCTTAGTTATCTTTGTTTTCACGAGGGTGTTTTGTTAGTTTTGTATTGTCTAGGGTTTTTTGTAAGTCTAGGTGTTTATATGTCTATGGTTGCCTGAATTGGTTCTCAATCAGTGGCAGCTGTTTATCGTTGTCTCTGATTGGGGACCATATTTAGGTAGCCATATTCCTTGGGTAGTTTGTGGGTTCTTATTCTATGTTTAGTTGCCTGTCTGCACTAGCCATATTAGCGTCACGGTTCGCTTTGTATAGTTTGTTCATTGTTCGTTCTTTCATTAAAGAAGTATGTACGCTTACCACGCTGCGCCTTGGTCTCCTGCATATGACGACTGTGACACATGTACTGTAACTACAAAGTCTCTTTGGGTAAAAGTATATGCAAAATGGCATAAATTACTTTTATTACTATCAGATTGCCAAATAGTCTGCATGTTGTTATAAAAAGAGACATGTCCATCATTGTGATTCAAAGTGAATGTGTAAGATCCCAGTTTATATATAGAGTCATTCTGTGAGAGTAATAATGTGCCTTTGTACGTCGATGCAGCGAGCAAGTCTTTCATCTGACTGATCTTTCATTTCAAAGAGCCCTAATCCAATCTCTGCCATCTGTTAGCCCCTATAGCTGACAAGGAGAGGGCTTCTTGGGTCTCCTTCCTGTTTTGCTCCTCTGATGGGGCACTTGGTTGCTCTGTTCTCACATCAGAGTATGCCAGTGCATGTTTGACAGCTTTTTATTGCCAGGGGGAGAATTCAAAGGTGTTACGTGTGACCTCCAGATGTTAGTTTCACACACACACACACATATATACGCACACACACACACACACACACGTCACATTATACCTGAAGCTGTGTAAAAAAAATAAAAAATTCTACATGGTCATAAGCCTTTTATAACAGTTCTCAAATATGATTAAAGTTAACTTCCAACTGTATATTTGACACACTAAAATACAAAACCCCATCACTATTATTTAGTCGTGAGAATGTAATAAAGTTAATTTCCAACTGTTCATTTGACCCACTATGTTCAAAACACTGAAAAAGCCATCTCTTAGTCCTAATAAGCATGTTACAACTGACCACTTCGCCATGTACGATTACAGTTTCGGGGCAAAGTAGTTCAGATGTGGAGCCAGTCGTGGGATGCTGTATGAAAGAGAGCAACCCGGCTCTCCATGTTTGCTGATCTGTGACCTGCTAGCACCGCCCCCAGTTAGAAGGGAATAAGGCAACTTCAGTTACACAAAAATACTTTGACACACAGATGAAATGGACACGGAAAGGTAGTGGAATGGTGGTGGTTCTGTAGAAGGGAATTACTATACATACAATATCACGAGAGCTGTAATAACGGATTGTATAAATGGCATATAATCCCTGAACATGTTTACAGGTTACAAGCTATACAGAAACAGCATACACAATGCAACAATAACAATGAACTTTTAAGAACGATTTCACACAACTCACTTTGGGCATGCGCACTGTAATATCATGACATATGTTCAGTGTGATTACGTCTAGCCTATCACATGCGACATCATTGGCATAAAGGTCACCATTTGTACACCAAGCGCACGTTACTTTTGGATTCAGATGGCAAAATAAACAAGTCAATTCAAAATTCGTTGTCGATCCCTTTCCTTTAATTGGACATGAAGAGTGACAGTTAAGCGGAAACATAACATGGTGTCAGATTTTTGCTCGGTGACAGTTAAGGAAAAAACATTTCCAAGGTGTAAGCGAGTCCGTCGAGCATTTTGTTACAGATGCTAAAATTGCTAGGGAAAGAATAACTGTCCAATCAGCGATGAGATGGTTAGAAATTGGATTGTTAAATTACGAACTCCCCTAGCTCCTGAAAAGCTATTGAGTAATGGCTCATCAGATTTGACTGGAAAAAAATCCATAGACACTGGGCGCTCACACGAGCTAACAGGAACAGTGGAGGACCATGACTAGCGATAACAGAGCTAGCGCTGCTACAGCTGGTCAGGCAGTGCGTGCTCTTAACCAAAGAGAACACGGAGGACACATACACGACGCAATGCGACAGAGCTACGGGGACATTGCAAAGAGGACCAAAATATGTGGAACTTGCGGGAGAGAACACAGTGACAATGAGGAATGTCCAGCAAAAAAGGCAGCGCTACAATTGTAAGCGATTCAATCACTTCTCCAAGTTAGGTGGAGCACATAATCTAAACACAGCAGCCACGGCGCAGGATGAGAACTTTGCATGCTGTAGTTGAGGACATGGCCACAGAGCAAAGGGATATGTTACTTCAAATGTAGACATAAGGACCCTGCAGTCATGTTAGGTTTGGACATTTTCAGCACACAAGCACCACCCATCTTAGGGCAGAAAGCTTGCCTAGACATGGATTTAATCAACTGGGTGTTTGTCAATACAAATGCAACACAGGATGTAACTAACATTATTGAGGAGTTCTCTGATGTGTTCCAAGGTATCAGAGAGTTCCCAGGAGAATGCAACCACCACAACGATCCCAAGGCAACACCAGTTGTGTATCCACCACGGGGGATCCCATTCACACTCCAAGCTCACCTGAGTGTCACGGAGAAGGGCAAAGTCATTGTAAAGGACAGGGTCAATGCACTGGTCAAAGTTGAGCTGGAGACCATTCTGGGGATGATAAACTACCTCGCCAGATTTGCTCCCAGACTGAGGTAAACCCACCACTATGTCAGCTCCTGAAACAGAGCAGTGAGTTTTGTGTGAGACACAACTCATTACGCTGCGTAACAGCAGATGAAAGAGCTCATCACAAGGCCCTGTACTCACCTACTTTGATCCCCACAAGGAGTTGCAGCTCCAAGTTGATGCATCCAAACGTGGATTAAGAGCAGTCGTCCTACAAGAAGAAACGGCAATCTCGTATGCTTTAGAATTATCAAAGCAGACAGAGGAATACTACGCCCAAATCGAGAAATAACTCCATCCACCCTGTCCAGAAAGTCAATCACATACCACACACTGAGTGAGGGCATGGATACACAAGTGCACACAGTTATCAACAATGTGCCTGTGAGTGACCGCAAACTAACTGAAATCAGAAAAGCTACAGCTCAAGACAAGCAACTTTCCACACCGAAACAGACTATTCAGGCAGGTTGGCCTGAATCAAGGATAAAAAATATTTAAAAAATCCCCAAACACTGTTGAGTACTGAAACCACAGAGACGGGATCGGAGCTGGATGGTTCCCTGTTCAAAAGTGAGAAAATCATTGTGACTCGCACACACACACACACTCAGACAAGACATGCTCAAACGCATAGACACAGAGCACATGGGCATGGAGAAATGTAAACATCGGGCTAGAGATGTTGTATTTTGACCAGGCATGGTAAAAGAGAGAGTCAATGGTAGAGGCTTGTAAAGCACATGCATAGAGCACTGCCACTCTAACCCAAAAGAGCCAATGAAAAAGTGTAGCGATGAGACAAGATAGTAGCTACTACAACAATTGGATACCACGAAATTGGGGAGAAAAAGGGGTAAAATTCAACAAAAAAAAACAACAAAAAAAAACATCCATATATGTCCAGCTATGTAAACTGTGGTCCATGGTTCCATGAGGTCCCGTCCCATTGATTTATCTGCAATAGATGTTGTTCAATTGGTAACATACATTGTTTGTATATACAATGCCTCTTAAGGGGAAAGTAATAAAAGTATCTGAATGTAATCAGATTACGTTACTGAGTTCGGGGAGTCGAAAAAAACACACATTTGTTTTGGACTAGATAACTAGTAACTGCAACGGATTACATTTAGAAAGTAACGCTTGACATAAACTTACGTGACCTTTATGCCAATGATGTTGTGACACGAGATGATCTGCCCACTCCATCAAGCAATGGGGACAACAACACAGGGCATCCACGGGACCTCATGGAACCATGGACCACACCTGCAGAAACTGGACAACAGGGGGAAGCAGAGGAGATACTCTCTGACTTCTCCCAGCTGACGTTTGACATGCCACCTACGCCACCTCCAGTGGTAGAAAAAACCAGCTGGTATCATCGAGTAAAATCAGCAGTAACACGGAAGCAGCAATGTGGGTGTCAGTAGTGCATGACCTTGAATGGTAATAATAGGAAGCTCGAAGCTCGAAGGTTGAAAGTCATGCGTCCTCCGATACACAACCCAACCAAGCCACACTGCTTCTTAACGCATCCAACCCGGAAGCCAGCCGCACCACCGTGCACCTGGCCACCTTGGTTAGCGCACACTGCGCCCACTGCGCCCACAGGAGTCGCTGGTGCGCGATGAGACGCGATTACATACACTAAGTTGACTGTGCCTTTAAACAGCTTGGAAAATTCCAGAAAATGTGATGTATTTCAAGGCCTACCTTCAAACTCAGTGCCACTTTGCTTGACATCATTGGAAAAGCCAAATAAATCTGCCAAGACCTCCACAAGTCTGGTTCATCCTTGGGAGCAATTTCCAAACACCTGAAGGTACTACGTTCATCTGTACAAACAATAGTACGCAAGCCTAAACACCATGGGACCACACAGCCGTCATACCGCTCAGGAAGGAGATGAACGGACTTTGGTGCAAAAAGTGCAAATCAATCCCAGAACAACAGCAAAGGACCCTGTGAAGATGCTGGAGGAAACAGGTACAAAAGTATCTATATCCACAGTAAAACGACTCCTGTAATCGACATAACCTGAAAGGCCACTCAGCAAGGAAGAAGCCACTGCTCAAAAACTGCCATAAAAAAGCCAGACTACAGTTTGCAACTGCACATGGGGACAAAGATTGTACTTTTTGGAGAAATGTACTCTGATCTGATGAAACAAAAATAGAACTGTTTGGCCGTAATGATCATCGTTATGTTTGGAGGAAAAAGAGGGATGCTTGCAAGCCGAAGAACCACATGCCAACCGTGAAGCACGGGGGTGGCAGCATCATGTTGTGGGAGTGCTTTGCTGCAGCAGGGATTCGTGCACTTCACAAAATAGATGGCTTATGAGGAAGGAAAATTATGTGCATATATTGAAGCAACATCTCAAGACATAAGTCAGGAAGTTAAAGCTTGGTCGCAAATGGGTCTTTCAAATGGACAATGACCCCAAGCATACTTCCAAAGTTGTGGCAAAATGGCTTAAGGACAACAAAGTCAAGGTATTGGAGTGGTCATCACAAAGCCCTGACCTCAATCCTATAGAAAATACGTGGGCAGAACTGAAAAAGCGTGCAAGTAGGCCTACAAACCTGACTCAGTTACACCAGCTCTGTCAGGAGGAATGGGTCAAAATTCACCCAACTTATTGTGGGAAGTTTGTGGAAGGCTACCCGAAACGTTTGGCCCAAGTTAAACAATTTAAAGGCAATGCTACCAAATACTATTTGAGTATATGTAAACTTCTGACCCACTGGGAATGTGATGAAAGAAATATTAGCTGAAATAAAATCCTTCTCTACTATTGTTCTGACATTTCACATTCTTAAAATAAAGTGGTGATCCTATCTGACCTAAGACATGGAAGTTTTACAATAATTAAATGTCAGGAATTGTGAAAAACTGAGTTTAAATGTATTTGACTAAGGTGCATGTAAACTTCAGACTTCAACTGTATAATTTATAAGTCCAAAAATGGATGTAGTAACTATAGATTGCCACTTTAAGTCTATCAAAAGTGTGCAAGTTTGCGCATGTGTCCATTAGGCCTATGGATTTTTATTTATTTTTATAAGCATGAATTAGTTTGAGCAATTAAAGCCCAATTTTTATTCCATAGGCTGGGATCCGCACTATGCAGCTGTTGCAAGAGCACATTTTTCACTGGCTGTCCACTGGTTTCAAAAATAATGATTGATAGGCAGCTTAAAGTTTTTGAACTCAAACATTATTGGGTTCAAATACACATTCAGATTTGTGAACAGACAGCCACAACAACCACAATCTGTAAGGCGCGAATTGCTAAATGAGAGCGCAATCCATTTCTCCCCAACCCTGGACCTACTGAAGAGATGAGTCTTCAGTAAAGAAATAAAGGTTGACACCAAGTCTGCATGTCACGGCCGTTGAAAGAAGAGGATCAAGGCGCAGCGTAGTGAGCGTACATTTTCTTTTTATTCGAAAAGACGCCTAACAAAACAATAAACACTACAAAGCAAACCGTAAAGCTAAAGGCTATGTGCCATAAACAAAATCAACTTCCCACCAAGACAGGTGGGAAAAAGGGCACCCCAAGTATGGTTCTCAATCAGAGACAACAATAGACAGCTGTCCCTGATTGAGAACCCTACCCGGCTAAAACATAGAAATACAAATAATAGAACATAGAATACCCACCCCAAATCACACCCTGACCAAACCAAATAGAGACATAAAAAAGACCTCTAAGGTCAGGGCGTGACACTGCATCTCTCACATGGATAGGCAGATAATTTCATAAAAATGGAGCTCTATAAGAGAAAGCCCTGCCTCCAGCTGTTTGCGTACAAAATCTAGGCACAATAAGGAGGCCTGCGTCTTGTGACTGTAATGTACATATAGGTATGTACGGCAGGACCAAATCAGAGAGATTTTTAGGAGCAAGCCCATGTAATGCTTTGTAGGTTGACAGTAAAACCTTGAAATCAGCCCTAGCTTTAACAGGAAGCCAGTGTATAGAGGCTAGCACTGGAGTAATATTATCAGAATTCAGGATAAGACCCAGATGCAGACAGCTAGAGTCACAGATGTTTATTGACCCAAACAGGGGGCAGGCAAAAGACAGGTCAATGGCAGGCAAAGGTCTGTAAGCCAGGGCAGAGTCGATAAGGTACAGAACAGCATGCAGGCTCAGAACAGGCAGAGGTTTGTAAACGGGTCAGAGTCAGGCAAGTACAGAACAGCAGGCAGGCTCTGGGTCAGGGCAGGCAGAATGGTCAGAACTGGGGAAACTAGGGAACAGAACATGAACCAGCAGGGAGACGGGAAAACACGCTGGTAAGACCTGACCAGACAAGAAAAACTGGCAACAGACAAACAGAGAACACAAGTATAAATACACTGGGGATAATGAGGAAGATGGGTGACACCTGAAGGGGGGCGGAGACAAGAACAAACACAGGTGAAACAGATCAGGGTGTGACAAATATGATACATTTTTGGGGTTCTGGTCAAGATTCTAGCAGCCGTGTTTAGCACTAACTAAAGTTTATTTAATGCTTTATCCGGGTAGCCAGAGAGTAGAGCATTGCACCGCAAAAGCAGCACTAACTTCTAGGAACACAAGGACAGATGCAGAGCCTTGGTCTGACGCCATTAAAAGGTTGTTTACCACCTTAGCGAATGCAGTCTCAGTACGTATGATGGGGTCTAAAACCAGACTGGAGCGTTTTGTAGACATTATTTGTCTTCAGGAAGGCTGTGAGTTCTTGTGCAACAGCTTTTTCAAAATAATTTGAGAGGAATGAGAGATTCTATATATGCCGATAGTTCGTAAAATTTTCCGGGTCAAGGTTTGGCTTTCTCAGGAGCAGCTTTATTACTGTCACTTTTGGTGAGGTTGGTACACATCCGGAGGATAGGGAGTCATTTATTAGGTTCAACATAGGAGGGCCAAGCACAGGAAGCAGCTCTTTCAGTAGTTTAGTTGGAATAGGGTCCATTAGGCAGCTGGAAGGTTTAGAGGCCATGACTATTTTTCTGAATGTGTTGAGAGATACAGGTTTAAAAAAAACGTGAATTATGAATTCCTCACTGCTGAAATGAAGGCCATCCTCACTTTTTAGTTCGCTTTGTGACAGTATCAAAAAATAAATTTTGGATTGTTTTTACTCTCTTCAATTAGTTTGGAAAAATAGACTGACCGAACAACATTGAGGGCGCTTCAATATTGCATGGTACTGTCTTTCCAAGCTAATTGGAACATTTCCAGTTTGGTGGAGCGCCATTTCCTTTCCAATTGTTCTGGAAGCGTGCTTCAGGGCTCGAGTATTTTCTGTATATCAGGGAGTTAATTTCTTGTGTCAAATGCTTTTTGTTTTGAGGTACGACTGCGTCTATGGTATTAGGTAAAATTTAGATCCTCGGTGAAGTGGTTAACTGATTTTTGTACTCCGCCGTCCTTGGGCTGATGGAGGGAGTCTGGAAGGGCATCTAGGAATCTTTGGGTTTCACGAGAATTTATAGCACGTCTTTTGATAATCCTTGGTTGGAGTCTGAGCAGATTATTTGTTGCGATATAATAAAATGGTGGTCCGATAGTCTAGGATTATGAGGAAAAACATTTTGATCCACAATATTTAATCAACAAGACAAAACTAGATCCAGTGTATGACCGTGGCAATATTTTGCATCATCTATGTTTTGCACAATGCATCATACCAGCTGTATTTCTGTATTTTGAGTTATATATCTTGAAAACCTGATTGCTGACATTCAAAACATTTTGGAACCATATCAGCAATGGACTAATTAAACAAATACCAAACAATAGTTTTTGTGTGGAAGTTTCCTTTAAGGAGGGGCCAGGAATCAGTGGTTGTAGGTTCGTGGCTGGGTCGGACAGTGATTGCTGTACAGGGGTGTCACAGACTGTCACACTGGGATCCAGAGTGGCAACTGGGTTAGGACAGGATGGGGCCTCAGGAGAGGGTGTGAGCTGTGGACTGGAGGGCCCAGGTCAGGGCTGGATGGTTGGATGGGTGTAGCAGCAGACAGGTCGGGTCGGTCCACTGGGGACTGCTGCACTGGTGTCTGCGGGATAGATGGTGCCGTTGAGGATTCCAGTGCTGGCGGCTGCCGGGTGGACTGGATTGCCGATGACTGCTGGGTCAGCCGGGGTTCGGGCTGCTGCTGGCGTAGTAATGGGGCCTGCGGCCCTTGGCTAGGTGGGGGTGCTGTCTCAAGTGTGGCTCGAGCACCGATATGGACTGGGCTGGGTTCTAGTCCCGCTTGGGTCGACTTAGGTTGTGACCGGACTGTCTGTCATCCTGGAGGTTTCTGGGCCACAGGCGAGCAGTAAAACATAAGGATCTGTGGTGCTGGGTGTGGTGGAAGAGGTTCCTGCTCTACTATATAGAGCCTGGGAGGCAGCAGAACCTCCCTGCGGGCTGCAAGTGGCGTCCCCAACGTTGGAGCCGCCCTGTTTTGTCCTAGGCACTGGGAAGCTAGGTGTAATAGCTCAGGAAAGCACCGCTCCCACGTGTCCCCTTGTTGCAGTCCACCACGTGACAATGGGGAGGAGACTGGGTAATGTTCAGGCAATATATCTGACCGGAGACGTCCTGTGCTGGCTATGTTGCGGCGATGCTGCAGGACCACGGTGGGATGGCACTTCCGTGGGTGTGGACCCAGTTCTCGTTGCAGACATCCCTAGCAAAGTGGCAAAGGAGGTACGTCCAAGCTCAGTCCCTCCACTGGATGCACTCAGCAACGTTTCTGGGCCGAGGAGGTGATATATCCCGCAATAGGTCTGCTGATCACTTGTCCGGTCCTTTCCTGGACTGCAGGTGGGCTGTACAGTATGTCAGGTACACCGTGTGTCCCCAAGAGGCTGACGTAGTGGTGCTAGCAAGTCACAAATCCGGTGACAGAAGGACCATGAAAGAGAGCAACCCGGCTCTCTGTGTTTGCTGATCCTTAGACCTGCTAGCACCGCCCCTGGTTAGAAGGGAATAAGGCAACTTCAGAGTTACACACAAAGATACTTTACTGACACACACACGGATGAAATGGACACGGAAAGGTAGTGGAATGGTGGTGGTTCTGTAGAAGGAAATGAAAGGCAATGAATATACTCTACATACGATATCACGAGAGCTGTGATAATGTTAATAACGGATTGTATAAATGGCATATAATCCCTGAACATGTTTACAGGTTACAATCTATACAGAAACAGCATACACAATGCAACAATAACAACTAACTTTTAAGAACAATTTATACATGCCACAGAAGTCACTTTGTGCATGCACACCATCCCACAAGTCTAAAGAGATACTATTGAGTCCAGTTATTTATGGGCAGCGACAGAGATGCTGCTCTCTGTCACTGCTTGAGGGAGACGGAGAGGAGGAGGCAGGAGTTGGGGATCTGGGACCCAAGCTGACTCCCTGTGATTGGCTGACCCCACGATGTGATAAGGCCTCTGGTAACCATGACCCCTAGCAAACAATCGGTGATCAGGCCTTAGCTGCGAAGGGCCAGTGTACTTGGCCAACTTGGCTCCAGTGGCGGAGGGGAGCCTTCTGCCAAAGTTATTAAGTTACAGAGTTTGTCTCTGAGAGGGCTGTGTGAATGAGATGGTGCGCTTAGTCACCAGCAGGGAATTTTTAACATTGTACATAGCCCTTCCCCTGGAAGGAATGTACATTATCCACTGCACTATTTTCCAAGGCTGCCAATGCCCATTGCCTCTTTATCTCTCCACAGCAGACTTTCTCTCATACTTTCCTCCTCTCTCCTCTACTCACTCCCATGGATGTTTAAAGGATTTGTGGGATATAGGACGCCTCTTCCGCCTCCTCCTATATTGGTGCCCGTTTACACACACCACAGACAGTAAATTCCTGAAATATTGAGAAAAACAGACAGAATGTCCATAGGTGAGTCATGGCAGGTTTACAAGGCTGTTATTTGGCTTGAACCGTTCATCCACTCAGGTGACAGCAATTCCAAGAAAATCGAGCTACCGCTTCGAATGTGGCCGTGACATTCTATACAGTTTAGCCTCAATTATGCATTGTTTCACAGCATGGATGTAATGCCTGAGGATGAGGGTTCGAAAGCAATAAACTAAACCCATGTGTGACTGGCTTCTACTGGCTTTGTGTGATTCTCTTTCACTGTGACCTGCCATTGTTTAGTCCGATGTGTGGGTTTGGTATGTTTTGCGTGGGTTTCTAAGTTCTGTTCTTAGGCTGAATTGCTTTTGCTAGACACAGTAACCTATCAGTTGTGTGTACTGTCTGTTTTATTCAAAGAGCACCTTGTTTGAACCCCCTAGCAACCCTCCTGATAAAAAAAACCCTGAAATGTCTTAGTGCAAGAATGACAAGTACAACACTAACACTTGCACTTGTCTTTTCTTACTAGCAATAATTTCAATGATAGATGCTTTTTCCAGGAATGGGTTTACTTGCAATGACTGTGATTATGTGGTTGTCTTACCTACCTTTGTTGAATGCACTGGCTGTAAGTCGCTCTGAATAGGAGCATCTGCTACTGCAAATGACCAAAATGACAAATGTACTGTCTGTCTGGTTCAGGAGAATATCACTCATGTGTCAATATCATTCTTATGTCTGACTTTAAACTCATTACTTTGATGTTTTGATAAAATGTCTATTCAAATCATACTGTTGATACATTCACACGGAGTCTCCTCGCAGTAGTCAAGATAACCCCCATCACATTACAGTGAGATATCTCCCATTGTATTAGGCAATACTATCATCTATTTCATGTGTACTTCAAAAGAGCTGGCTTTCCTAACTGCTGATGGATAAGAAGAAGAAAAAATAACTTCAAAAGAAACAGTTTCTTCTCTATTTTCCTTGGTGTAGGCAGGAAAGCTGTCAGACTGAGAATAATAGCAGCCATACATGTGTCCTCCTCGTTCGCTCTCTATAGGTCCATATAAAGGTCATTCATTTGAATATGATACATGGAGGGTAGGTTAAGATGTTATGCAGTATTCACCACATTGTGTGCACTACTCACAGACTGGACTGGCTACAACTTATTTTTGACATGTAACTTCACATGTTATTTGATGAAATGTTCTAAATTGGTCTCTGTTGCTCTTTGTCACACCCAAAGCAAGTATTCTATTTGTGAGCAGTGAAAGATAAGTGTCAATGATATATACTGTAATGAGTGGCGATTTTAACAGGTGGGACAAAAAAAAATGCATGCCAGCAAAGCCACTACACAACACAACACACCACACCACTAAACAATACAATCAATTGTAC
This sequence comes from Oncorhynchus clarkii lewisi, assembly GCF_045791955.1. NCBI lineage: Eukaryota > Metazoa > Chordata > Actinopteri > Salmoniformes > Salmonidae > Oncorhynchus > Oncorhynchus clarkii. Next base: position 24,589,951 of record NC_092153.1, read on the forward strand.
TATAACAGTGATAAACAGTGCCCACAAACTGTTAGGGCCTACATAAAGATATCCCAACAGCAGAGCTTTCTTTTCAGCACCATGGAGTGAATCCGCTGAGCCTCATCTGGCAGGGAAACAGTTCATTCAGCCTCATTTGCTGCCTTTTAAAAAAACAGAGCTGATATGGCTGACTTGCTTAAACAACATTTTATGTGGTTTCTACTGACAATTGATGTGTACAAACTACGGCATAAGGGGGCGACGAGTGGATAAGAGGCAATCCGTCATTTCGATTAAGACATTAATGAGCGAGCTAGGACAGATGTAGTCAATACAACTATGTGTTCAGCACTTTTGATATGTACACCGAAATTATTCTGAACATGGGCTGTTCTTACAGTTTTCTCCCTGTACACCAAGTCAAAGCCGTAGGATAAATAAAGGGGGCATAGAAGCAGACAAAGAAAGCACTTACAATATTTAATGATGACATTTCTCTAAAACAGGCTATAGGTTACATGTGCACCACCAAGTCAGAACAGTAGGCTAAGTTATAAGGAGGAAAGGGACCAAATTATTAGGGTGAGGCACATGGGCTATTAACAGCTTACTACACAACTTGGTATTACTTTCTTATAGCACCTACAGTATACATATCTCCCTGATGTAAAAAGGGCTTAAACATAAATATACATACAGTGGGGCAAAAAAGTATTTAGTCAGCCACCAATTGTGCAAGTTCTCCCACTTAAAAAGATGAGAGAGGCCTGTAATTTTCATCATAAGTACACTTCAACTATGACAGACAAAAAACAAAAAAAATCCATAAAATCACATTGTAGGATTTTTAATGAATTTATTTGCAAAATTATGGTGGAAAATAAGTATTTGGTCACCTACAAACAAGCAAGATTTCTGGCTCTCACAGACCTGTAACTTCTTCTTTAAGTGGCTCCTCTGTCCTCCACTCGTTACCTGTATTAATGGCACCTGTTTGAACTTGTTATCAGTATAATAGACACCTGTCCACAACCTCAAACAGTCACACTCCAAACTCCATTATGGCGAAGACCAAAGAGTTGTCAAAGGACACCAGAAACAAAATTGTACACCTGCACCAGGCTGGGAAGACTGAATCTGCAATAGGTAAGCAACTTGGTTGGAAGAAATCAACTGTGGGAGCAATTATTAGGAAATGGAAGACATACAAGACCACTGATAATCTCCCTCGATCTGGGGCTCCATGCAAGATCTCACCCCGTGTGGTCAAAATGATCACAGGAACGGTGAGCAAAAATCCCAGAACCACATGGGGGGACCTAGTGAATGACCTGCAGAGAGCTGGGACCAAAGTAACAAAGCCTACCATCAGTAACACACTACGCCCGCAGGGACTCAAATCCTGCAGTGCAAGACGTGTCCCCCTGCTTAAGCCAGTACATGTCCAGGCCCGTCTGAAGTTTGCTAGAGAGCATTTGGATGATCCAGAAGAAGATTGGGAGAATGTCATATGGTCAGATGAAACCAAAATATAACTTTTTTGGTAAAAACTCAACTTGTCGTGTTTGGAGGACAAAAAATGCTGAGTTGCATCCAAAGAACACCATACCTACTGTGAAGCATGGGGGTGGAAACATCATGCTTTGGGGCTGTTTTTCTGCAAAGGGAGCAGGACGACTGATCCGTGTAAAGGAAAGAATGAATGGGGCCATGTATCGTGAGATTTTGAGTGAAAACCTCCTTCCATCAGCAAGGGCATTGAAGATGAAACGTGGCTGGGTCTTTCAGCATGACAATGATCCCAAACACACCGCCTGGGCAACGAAGGAGTGGCTTCGTAAGAAGCATTTCAAGGTCCTGGAGTGGCCTAGCCAGTCTCCAGATCTCAACCCCATAGAAAATCTTTGGAGGGAGTTGAAAGTCCATGTTGCCCAGCAACAGCCCCAAAACATCACTGCTCTAGAGGAGATCTGCATGGAGGAATGGGCCAAAATACCAGCAACAGTGTGTGAAAACCTTGTGAAGACTTACAGAAAATGTTTGACCTCTGTCATTGCCAACAAAGTGTATATAACAAAGTATTGAGATGAACTTTTGTTATTGAACAAATACTTATTTTCCACCATAATTTGCTAATAAATTCATAAAAAATCCTACAATGTGATTTTCTGGATTTCTTTTTCTCATTTTGTCTGTCATAGTTGAAGTGTACCTATGATGAATATTACAGGCCTCTCTCATCTTTTTAAGTGGGAGAACTTGCACAATTGGTGGCTGACTAAATACTTTTTTGCCCCACTGTATGTTTGATTGATTGATATTACATAATTTATGCACTAGCATACAATACATTCTTGGACTCACCTTGTTGTACTGTGCTCTCTTGAACAGGAAGGTGGCACGGTGATCCTTCGTAGGCAAATTTTGTCATCACACTTTATCATCATAGTCTGGGATTCTCTGGATTTATGGTGCATCAAGAAAACTGGGGGAAAAAACAAGGTTGAATCATGACGTCAGTGATCTTCAGGCCGGTGCTCTAGAAAGAAGGCCGAGTTCCCGACTTGGAATTCCGAGTTGGATGACTGTTCAAAACGTTTTTTCCCCCAAGTTCCCAGTTGTCTTGAACTCAGTGAAGTCTGAGATTTCCCAGTTCGAGTTTCCAGTTGTTTTGAATCCGGCAGAAGTCATGCTGGATTGACAGTATGGCCAATGTTGAATGTTTATATTTTTAAGCTTAGATAGAGACCCTTAAACTCAGACTTAGATCACACACCCACTCCACTGAATAGCAGGCTGGTGATTGCTTTGCAACGCTTGCAGTTAGCCACTGATTCCTTCCAAACCACTCATTGTTGAATTTCACCACAGAAAGCACTGAGCTAGGCTGAAAAACCTGTATTTTGGAGCAGACTTACATTGTTTGCAAACTGATATGTGGCACGTATTAACGCTAAAATAACATGCAAAACAGGTAACACCTGACCTAAATGACGAGTCGCCACTGAATGTAACCTCAGTCTGATTATGTGTCAGTTACAGTGCCTTGCAAAAGTATTCATCCCCCTTGGCAATTTTCCTATTTTGCATTACAACCTGTAATTTAAATCTATTTTTATTTGTATTTCATATAATGGATATACACAAAATAGTCCAAATTGGTGAAAGTGAAAAAATCACCCAGCAGGACAATGACCCTAAGCATACTGCTAAAGCAACCCTCGGGTGGTTTAAGGGGAAACATTTAAATGTCTCTGAATGGCCTAGTCAAAGCCCAGACCTCAATCCAAATGAGAATCTGTGGTATGACTTAAAGATTGCTGTACACCAGCAGAACCCATCCAACTTGAAGGAGCTGGAGCAGTTTTGCCTTGAAGGATGGGCAGAAATCCCAGTGGCTAGATGTGCCAAGCTTATAGAGACATACCCCAAGAGACTTGCAGCTGTAATTGCTGCAAAAGGTGGTTCTACAAAGTATTGACTTTGGGGAAGTGAATAGCTATTTCTTGTTTGTTTCACAAAAAAAATATTTTGCATCTTCAAAGTGGTAAGCATGTTGTGTAAATCAAATGATACAAACCCTCCAAAAATCTATTTTAATTCCAGGTTGTAAGGCAACAAAATAGGATACATGCCAAGGGGGGTGAATACTTTCGCAAGCCACCCTCCAGTATGTGTTACATGATATTTAGGGTTATCCAAAGTTGTAAATAACAATAATTCCCTGGATGTTATACAGTATATATAGGCAATCTCGTGATGAAAAGGAAAATGGTCACAGTCATGTCTGCGTCCCAAATGGCACCCAATTCCCTACATAGTGCACTACTTTTGATCAGGGCTCATAGGGCTCTGGTGAAAAATAATGCACAATATAGGGACCATGTCCACCGCACAAAAGGAAGATCATAGTAGGCCTTTCATTTGATTTTCTGAATTGACCCAATTTCGTTACCATTACAATCACCTCTGATACAGTCAATCAACCTCCCGACTGGCATAGAATGAGTAGATAATAAGAACATGACTAGAAGAGTAATAGATGATATTTCTATGCTGAGGAGCATGATTTACTCAGATTTCACGGAGCACAGAGTACAAACCATGTCAAATTATGATGAGCCTTCTGCATGAGTTGTTCAGTGAATGTGTCTGAGGCTCTGAGCCATGAATGATTATTGCATTGAGGGGGAATATGCAGCAGAGATGGTTAGTGCATTGAGGGGGAATATGCAGCAGAGATGGTCAGTGGCCATAGTAGTATTAACATTCCAATGGGACCCAGTTTACCACAGGTTAACCTGCTGCTAGCTACCAGTGGATAGGTGCTCTCCTTTACACTTAGTTTGGAATAGATTGAACTTTGGCAACACTTTACTTAAAGCCTTTAATGCATTGTGATGCAGTTATAATGCAATGCAAGACTTGTCATAAAGAGCATGTATGACTCACTAATAATGTCTTATCATAATCATCTTATAATGATCCTGACTAAATGCTGTCCATTTTGAGGTAGGTGCACAAGGTCTACTACACCTGCAGGCTTTATTTGGTGCCTCTTCAGATTTCAATGGCAAGTACAAGACATTCTCCTCTCAAAGTTGAGAGGGGCCTCTTCATAGAAGTGCGTCTTTAAATCAAGAGGGGCAAAGAAATTAATAAATCCCCTGATACAATAATTCTGAGCTTTGAGGGGGGCTTATCTGTAATTTATACTTCCTTTGAAGATGGAGCGCTTTCATAATGCGGTCCACAGCCTAACAATTAGAATATCAGTGTGATATGGATGGGTTGAGTTGCCAATGCCTAGGCCTGGGGGACTGGTGTATTAGGGGAACTTTGGGAATGCCCCACAAAATGTTTTTAATTAACCACCATCGAAATCAAAAATTTAAAGCAAATATAAAATACTTTTGTAATAAAAAAGTTTGAATATCAATATGTCACTTGCTATGGATTAGATAAGTGAGTACGCCTGGAATGTTGCTGTATTTTGGCAGGAAAATATCAAAGTAGGATTGGTGTGCCATTTCACATCCTGTTATGTTCTAATTCATGTCCCCATAATATTGGCATATAAAACTGTGCTGTGGATGCCCTCTAGTGAGCCTCTTAGTCCAACAGTTTGGATTTCTTTCAAATCTATCAGCCAAAATAGATGATTATATCTGAATCAAGCGACGCACCCAATGTGTGTCACACACAGTGTGTGACATAAGTGAATCACGGTGACTGACTCTTACTTTCAGTATACAAAAGGCCACAGCAGATGGCAGCAATCACTAAGCTTGTCGTTAAAAAAAAAATGTGTTCACCTTTTAAAGGGAGAATGGTGATTTTGTTGTCATATGACACTACGCAGCCTAGGGATTGGGCTGCTGTGTAGATTCGGCTACGTATAATGAACATATGAAAGTAAGAAAACTGAAAATAATATATAGTTTCAGTTATTATGGAATTATTGACCATATAAATAGTTCATGCATATTGTTTTCCCCTATTTGTGATATCTTTAGGCCCACAATTCCTTGTATGACGCATGCAATTGGTACATATGCGAAATATAAAAAAATAAACATGCTCCTAAATATAAATAAAACAGCACCAATGTAACATGTGATACAATTTATGCTTCTCCTTTTCTCATAAAGGGAAATGTTGCTCTTTTTTTTTTTCGTTATTTCAAGGGGATACCAACATTCAGAGGATCCCTGAATAGCCTTCGCGTTAGGACAAGGTGCTGGAAGTGACAGAGCGAAAGAAAAGACTCCAGCGCTAGAGCGGAAAAACCGTAGCAAGCTACAGTAACTGGCCATTCATTCGGAATCCTGTAGGATCTGTTATCATATCAGCATAAAACAAAACCTGAGCCCCGAAGTCAACTCGGAGCACTCTACTATCCGAAAGGTAAGCTGTAATATGATTTCCACAACATAGCATTTTCATTGCAGAGACGCAGTATTCTCCCAATCGTACTACGAGCGACTTGTCACTGCGGTTAGAAGTGCTGCTCAATGACCGAAGGATGACCAGAAAGCCAGACTCGTATAGCTAGCTAGCTATTTCAGTTGGTTCTCGTTTTCATGTCAGATATCTCTCGTTAATAACAGCTATTACGGTAATGTTATTGTTAGCTCCACGAGTAGCAAGCTAGCTAACGTTAGTTGGCTAACTGAGAAAGTACTGCATGTGACAGCTAGCGCGAACTAGTAAAGAATCGCGTACCGCAGCGGCCAAATGTTGCTAATAATCCATCTGACCTATCCAATATAATGGTTAGCTTGTCAGCGAGTCATCTAACCTGGTAGTTTCAACCCGTTGAAATGCAAATGTACTGGCTTCCTTGCTATCCCTAAAAACACAGTGGCTTGTTATGAACGGGGCTACTTTCTTGCTTGCTAAAATGGTCTGTTGTCGATTATAACGAGTGCGCGGTCAGACGAGAGTAACTAGCTAGCCATGTTATAGCCTACCTCCCTACCGTTTACAGTTTTGCAGTAACATTAATTAGCAAACCAGCCAGTGCAGGTTTTGTTGTCAACAGATGTCTATTGTTTCATGATCACACAGAATCATAGCTCGGGTTGCATTGATTTAATACTACTACAAATAATAATAGCTAACATTCTTTTGAATTCGATCCTTGGCATGATATGATAGAAGTGACACTACTGGCTATGTCGCTTGAATTGCTGTTTGAAAGGTATCTAGCTGGCTAGAGGTGTTAGCCCCCCCCAATCAAATAACATGAGTATGGTTCATCTGTACGAATCTAAAATACATGGCTCCGTTTGACACTGCATGGTATTGCCTAGTCTCAAATTGTTATGTACAGCCTGTATCTTTTGATTGTCTTTTCACTAGATATATTTTGATAATTTGCAGACTTGTTTTTTTATATATATATTTTTTTACATAAAGCAATGTTACTACAATATAACTACACGTGAAAATGTATCAAATTAAAAGGTTTTGTGACCATGGTAATATATGTGCGGTGTCCTTTTGTGGATAAGTATGAAAAACACTTTCCCCACACTTTCCACTGTGAGAGACCTCACTATATGTTCCTAACTTCCTATAGCTCAGTGATTGGGTTGCTCAATACTGCCTTGGCTGCAATCCTCTGAGTAGATCTGAAAGAGTGCTTCTCTTACAACCCAGGAGATTTATTCAAACACCCAGAAATCCCCTTGGAAACAGTCCAGTGTACTCTGTAATTACAACTGTAGTCCACATTCTCTACAGTATACTTACTCTAAGGAATTTGGCTCAGGTACAGGTAACGTTGTGGTTGGTGCCATGAAAACACAAAACATTCAGCTTCTGATGTTTAGTATCTTCTCTTGGAGGTTGGCTCTTTCTTATCCCCTTGGTAATGAAGAAGTGTGATTAAGATGGTGGACACACTGGCATTTGTAATTGAGGTGATCTTGGGTTTCTGTTTCTGTTCACCTCACCGCTTAGCTTATTATCCTGACCATCAAACGGCCATTGGGCCTGCAGTTAGCAGAGGTGAGCTGCTGGCGTCCTTGCCTTTATAAAGAGCTCTTTCAAGCGCCTTTGCTGCAGCTCTTGGGGAGTATAAATCTGCTTGAAAGGAGCTTTGCTCCAGTGTCATGCCTTGCTGCTGGCAAGATAAATCGTTGGGACCGCATCATTGGGCATGGCTGGAGATGACGGAGGGATGGGACGGAGGTGGGTAATCTCTCTGATTAAAGGGGTCCTACTCCTCACGGCCTGTACACACACACACCACTGCCTCCCTCTCTTTGTGCCACCCACTCGCTGTGTTCGGCTCGAACTGACTTAGGCTAAAACCGCAGTATAGCCTAATACAACCTTCTGTTTAAATGGTCGGGCAGGTCCAAAGCTTCAGGTTTTTCTTAAAATGTCACATATCACTAGTGAATTCTGTTTGAGATGTAGGCTAATGTTCACTTTGAGCATGTTTAGAGGTTTTGAAGATTGCCTCACCTAGGTGCTTTTTATTTATCCTTTATTTTACCAGGTAAGTTGACTGAGAACACAGTCTCATTTTCAGCAACGACCTGGGGAATAGTTACAGGGGAGATGAGGGGGATGAATGTGCCAATTGTAAACTGGGGATTATTAGGTGACCGTGATGGTTTGAGGGCCAGTTTGGGAATTTAGCAAGGACACCAGGGTTAACACCCCTACTCTTACGATAAGTGCCATGGGATCTTTAATGACCTCAGAGAGTCAGGACACCCGTTTAACATCCCATCCGAAAGACTGCACCCTGCAGTGTCACTGCCCTGGGGCATATATTTTTTTCGACCAGAGGAAAGAGTGCCTCCTACTGGCCCTCAACACCACTTCCAGCAGCATCTGGTCTCCCATCCAGGAACTGACCAGGACCAACCCTGCTTAGCTTCAGAAGCAAGCCAGCAGTGGTATGCAGGGTGGTATGCTGCTGGCATAGGTGCTTGTTTTTGTATCAAAGAGATGAGCTGTTTATGAATCCTTTTGAAGGGCAAGGTAGAGCTTGTAATTAAGCCTTTCATCACTTGATTAGGCTGAAGATTGATTCATATGATATGATCTCACTTTGTCAAGGCAGATGGAAAGGCTTGGGATAAATATACAGCAGTCAGTATTTTAACACTGGCTTGTATACCACACAATTTTCTATTAAAAGCAAATAGTTGCGTTGTTCAGCTTAGGCATGGAGGAACGCAAATAGGAGCTTTTAGCTCGGGACCGGATTCAATGCCTGTAATAGCACTGTTTATACCATATACATAACCTAGTCATTCTATTTTCAGTCATTCTACTTGGTCTTTGTTTATACAACATTGCAGATGCCGCTCTGTCATTTCCTGGTTGCAAAATTGTTAATTGTTAGCCCAAGCCTTAATTTCAGTTTCTGTAACAAAACAAGCAACTATAATGTAGAGCCCTCAAACTCAACTCTGGCCCTCGAAGCCAGTTCCACTGCTTTCTCCCATTGTTCGCCTCTAATCAGGGACTGATTTAGACCTGGCACACCAGCTGGGTGCAATTAATTATCAGTTAGAACAGAACCAGCAGTTCTGTAGATCCAGCAAATCTACCACCTAGACTTGCTTTCAATGACAAGTACAGATCTTTAACTCACAAATTCCATGTGAATTTGGTCAGGTCGCACAAAAAGTTTTATATATTGCAGTTTTAAGGAAGTCTACCTCCTGTGTTACAGGATGTGCTGCAGTACGGTTCAGTACTCAATAGGTTTTCATGACATTCTGCTCCAGTCAAATGATTAATGTCCTAGCACCCATACTGAGATCTAATGACACCCGGGATAAAGTGCTCTTCTGTTTCTGCTCTGGTGGATCTCGAACACAATCAGCAGACCAGGATATTAGCTGCTTTCTGAACCTCTGGGCATGAAGGGGGATGTATTGCTTTGATTTAGTTAAATGGTCACTTGTTGCTACGCTCGTCCTGCTTGGGTTATTCCTTACATACAGACAGACAGTCCTGTGGCTATTACAGATCATCTTTATATTTCACGAACCTATCTTTCCAACGGCTGTGTGTTGGTTAAACCGATAGGTCTAACGTTTTTGTCATCTGAAAGCCATAAGTCCACAAACGAACGTTCCTCTGGGAAACATAAACTCAGTCTCTATTGTAACTATCATCTTATTACACAATGAATTCATGTTTCTGAGTATTGTTTTCTTCCTCACTGTTGTTCTTGAGATGAAACACTTGATTGGGAAAGCTTGACTGTGAAAGTGAGCACTTTACGGTACCTACTAGTCCTGACAGTTTTACTGCCGCTGGACCTGAACGGGTACTTGTGGGTTTGGGGTTAAGAGGATCACTGTCTAATACAACATCCCAATCAGTTTAACCGCTTGGCTCTCTATAGGCTTACAGGAGTGAGCAGCAGGCTCGGTCAAGAAACCAGAGACCAAGCGGGCCTCTGAAATGTGCCTGCCCTAGGAGAGCGGCTTGAGAGGAAACCGTGTTTGATTTACTGTGCGCGGCAGTGCAGTCAACCTACTCCTTTATTCAGAGGAGGTGGAGAGAACAGAAACGCTCTGTTGGTGCGCAATGCACAGTAAGGGGTTAACAACCCCACACAACTCTTTAGCTCTGTGATGGTGTGTAGGGTTGGGGGCGTGGTTAACATTTGTCCTATTGTGATTATTTACCCATAAAATATTGTGATATACGATGCTATTCTTGGCAATTTCTCGCATGGAATAGCCTTCATTTCTCCGAACAAGAATGGACTGACGATTTTCAGAAGAAAGTTCTTTGTTTCTAGCCATTTTGAGCCTGTAATCGAAACCACAAATGCTGATGCTCCAGATAGTCAACTAGTCTAAAGAAGGCCAGTGTTATTGCTTCTTTAATCAGAACAACAGTTTTCAGCTGTGCTAACATAATTGCAAAAGGGTTTTCTAATGATCAATTAGCCTTTTAAAATGATAAAGTTGGCCTAGCTAACACAACGTGCCATTAGAACACAGGAGTCATGGATGCTGATAATGGGCCTCTGTACGCCTATGTAGATATTCCATTATAAATCTGCCGTTTTCAGCTACAATAGTCATTTACATCATGTAACAATGTCTACACAGTATTTCTGATCAATTTGATGTTATTTTAATGGACAAAAAAATGGCTTTTCTTTCAAAACAAGGACATTTCTAAGTGACTCCAAACTTTTGAAGTGCGTGTGTGCGTGCATATGTCCCAGACTGTGGTGCTGTGTTGAACCAGGCTTGGGCAAGAGGCCAGTGGCAGGATGGCCCTGCCTGGCTGGTGGGGTGACCGTCACAGATTGGTCACGGTGCTGCGCCCGCCCGCATCACGTGTGTGTGTGGTGCCAACCGCTTGAGAGCAGAGACTGCAGGGAAATGGTAGCTCATCCGATGAAGGGGAGGGCAGGTGGGAACTGGAGCTTATTCAGTTTGGTACAATGATAAGCCTATCATTTTGCAGGTAGAAATGCAGGCCTAATGACTAGAGCTGACGCATAGGCCTGTGCCTTATTCTACATGACATATACTCATGTCTGGTCTACAGTGCATTTATATCTGTTCTACACCAGTGCATTTATATATGTTCTACACCAGTGCATTTATATCTGAATGATCAGTAACTGCACTCTTCTTCTGAGGAAGTGGTGATCTCTGTCTCTCACTTGCTCTCTCACTCAGCACCACCACTGTCATGTTAAGCTCAGCGTGGGTGTCGGGAACAGCCTGTTTTGATCGCCTCACTCATCACACTTAGTATTAAGTTACCCACCCCGTGCCATAGTGTTGCTGTTTTGTCTACAAAGGACACAATGCAGTTGCCTGGTTAAACCAGACCGGAGTTAAATACGCAGTGGTTTTTCTGGTCGCATAGTCGTTTGCTACAACACCCTGCTGAAACAAGAAGCAGCAAAGTTTCATCACTTTGTCAAAAGTTAATGTTGCCACTGAAACGGACTCAACCGCATGTGTCATCTTTTTGAATGCCTGACCGTCCCGTCTTCAGTCAGCTGTTCGCTCCACAACACAAAAATCTACGCTGGATAGTTTACCTCCTCTCGTCTCTCCTTATATTGTCAGTTAAATGTAAACCAGGCTTTCTTTTACTTTGCTGCTTTGGGTAATGTTTGTCGACTTGAATATGACGTGTGTGTGTATATATATATATTTTAAATACGGCAATGTATATGTTTATATTCAGTTGAGAAATCATAATTTATAATATATTTTAATCTTTTGGAGCACAATTTGTGTAGAAAAAGGTCTGTTTTTCATTCCATTTCTAAAGATTTATCGATAATCTGTGACTTTTGCCACCCTAAAATCGGTATCGGACCCAAAAATCCCATATCGGTAGATCTCTAGCAGAATTGCATTCTTGTGTAAAGAAATCTTCATAAGGATAACGCAAAATACATTGTGTTAAAAGCCAATCAGAGGTGTTTTTGGGCAGAGTGTTGGCCTATTATGCTGTGTGCCGTTCACACCAGTAAGTATGGCCGTTTGTCTGGACTAGAGGTGGGAATTAATAATTGAATGGAGGCCCTGCCGAGTGTGAAGAAGTAGCCTATTAAGATGCGCAGTCACACTCGTCTCCATGACAGCATGGCCATCGTCAGTTTCACGTCTCCATTACCTTAGACTGCTGCCTGGACGCTTCAAGGGCTGTGTAGAGGAACATACCGGTACCAACTTGAGGCTATAGTCCTACAGTTTTAAAGTGTTAGGGAAAGTCATTCCTATGCCTTAGTTTTGGCTCAATCAACACCTGTACATGTTGGATTGGAATTTTTTTCAAGTCACCTGATTCTGACTTGCAGCCTAGGATTATTATTATTTTTTTCTCATTCTGATCCATTATTGATGTAACCTATCTGTTCACATATTTCAATGCTTTTGGTCAGCTTCTGCAACATGTGAGGTGAAAAGTCTTTTAAAGAACATTATTCCATTTCAGTAGGAGGCTGTCTCTTTCAGCCCCCCCCCCCCCCCCCCCCCCTCTGATGTGGGCTATTTTGAGCTCCCATCACAAATCCTAAGGAAATGGACAAAGCTTTAGCAGCCTGCAATGCATGGCCATCTGTCTCAGTCTTCGGGAGGCACGGTGAGGGGCAAGGGTGTCAATATATTTATCAGTGGGAAGTAGCCTATGATGTTGATGATTATCATGGCTTTTTGGGTGTTGTGATGTTAAAAGTATGTTTGATTTATTATGTTCCTTCAGACCTTTGTGTTGTATGATGATTGGGAGCACACAGACTACTAGCCTAGCTCTTTCTGATCAAACTAGGGTATTGACATAGCCCATAGGCTTGTTTATACGTCTACCTATGTGAGCACACAGTATTTTGTGATCTGACAACTGTATAAGCCTAAAAATAATCACAGCTGTTAGCAGCAGTTGGGATTCTCAGCCCTTCTAGAGATCAATTGAGTGTGTGTGGGTTCCAGCCCTTTAAAACGACAATTCAGTCATTTGTATGTCACCCACTCCAACGGTGGTGGTTGTATTGCATATTGTGAAACCGACGCTGGCTGTCAGCACGCAGGGTTTCATAGGCGCTGTTGGGTGCCAGAAGGCACCCTGCCAGCCAAATAAAGTTCCTGAGTTAGAAACCTGAGAAATTAGTCTGTATTCTGTAACGCCTCCCTTCTATAGAACAGGGAGGCGTTGTGACAGTCAGCGAGCACATTGGGGGTTTCTGTTAAAGTTTCAGGGTCTTGTGCATTTAGGGCACAAGCACATCATAGAAAAGCATTTTGCAACAGCACACACAAATGTGCGTTTCTTATTGGACAAGTTCAGAAAGTAGCAACCTCCCCGTTTCACTCCGATTTGGGTCATCATGCCTATTGAACAAGAACCCGATCTATGTTGACACAGGGTCATGTCTGTAGTGACCCCCAACCCTTCTCCTTTTCTCTCCTTATCGGCGGAGAATGGCAACTCATAACTCAGTCTCATAGAAACCAGACCTGTGAGAGACAGTTGATGTTATCAATGCAGCAGATTGCAGAGTGCTGAAGTAGGTTTGAGAATTTAAAGCGCAGTGCAGAGATTTTGTTTTTCAAGCCCGAATGCTTCATTTCTTTTGCACTGTATCACGTTCGAGATGATAAAAGTCCAGCATTAGGTGTTAGCAGAAGAAAAAGATTGCGTTGACTACATTTTGAATTGAATTGAATCATTTGACTTTTTCCTTATCCCATCCTTCATGACTGAAATGGTCTTGATAGTCTCAAAACTGGTGACAATGGCAACACAGACGTAGAAGTTTCCAATAGAAAAAGCCCATATATTTGTCAGGGCTGGTACGCCTAAATATCCAAGGAACATTGGCACGTAACGGTGTTGAGATTCTGTCAGAAGTATTGCGCTGCCTGTGAAATTTCACTGCTGGAGGAAAGACTGCTCATGTATTGCAGAGCTGACCCATTTCCCAGGGATCATTTGGAAGGGGAAAGGGAGCCTTTTATGATCCTGCCTTTTGAGTTGCATGCAAAGGTGCCGTCAGTCAGTTATCCACTGCCTCATCCCTGGGCCTGTATTCGTAAAGCATCTCAGAAGTGCTGATTTAGTATAGTTTTGGCTTTTTTAATCACAATTAGTAAGAGGGGGGACCTGATCCTAGATCAGCGCTCCTACTCTGAGATGCGTTGTGAATACCGGCCCAAAGGTTTTCATTTTCCTTTTTAGAATATGTCTCGAGACATTTTTATATCTTCAAGTGGGCCTGCTAACAGAGAAAGCCCTTTGGCTATTCAGAAAATGATTTATTTAACTGCTTCTGAAATGCTCGAGGCCTGTTACTATCTAGTCCTCATCAAAGTGTTACAATCTGATGCTTGATAATTGACAAAGCTTTGTGGCAACTGATCTGAATAAATACAGCAATGCAAGGTTTCCCTCATTCTAGAATATCATGGAGCTTTATTGGGCCTCTAAATAACAAGTTGAAGCTGTTTCACACATTAATGAAGCCCAAACTTATCGACGTGAGTGTGTTTGTCCCAACATTGAGGTTCAGAAACACATCATATCTGTAGCTAGATTGATCTGTTGTTTTTGGAACATGGTGTGTCTGTCTCAGCTGGCAGCATCACAGGGTGCAAGCAGTCATTACCGTGAGGCAATGTATCTCTGTGGCTACTCTGTGTTCACTTCCTATAGCTAGCAGGGGGGCTTCATAGCTCAGGTCCTTGGGGATCACAGCCCTGCTGGTTTTTGGTTAAACGGTAAAGACTTATTTCAGGAACGACGCGTTCGGTAGGGCATCATGTTCTGATACAGAGGGAGGAATCATGCCAGCTCTTCATGATATTTGTAGATCTGCGATGTTTAGCTTGTTACACCCTGTTTAGCAGAGTGCATGTTTTGTGCTCTCTAGCAAATCAGTAACATAAATAGATCAAGTGCCCCAGAGAATTCAATCCAAATCATTGCCCTTGTTCTGAAATCCACACTAGCATATCACTTAGAATACAACGCTTTATTCTAAGTGGTAGGCAGCCAATGCTGCTCGTATGGACATTGGACAAAAGACTTTGTGAGTCGGGCCACCCTACAGCCTGCCCTGGATCTTCCCGGTGTCCTCTCCGTTGCCACCTGTTCTGTCATCCCGAGCCACACCGCACGGGCTCCGTTAGCGTCTGCCGACCCCAGACTATTGGCCAACCTGATGGGATTAGAGCTCTGATGAAAGGAGACAGTAGGGGAGCACTGTGTGCCTCCTATGAATAATTATATTTTATTTCAGCGCCTGGCCTTTCAACAGAGCCAAAGTTACCTGGGAGCTGCTGTCTCCCTCTATCTAGCTGCTTCTGTTGTAGTAAATGGCTAGCCTCGTAAGCCAAGGGTTTGGGAGGAGGGCCACACAACACTAATGGCTAGCCATTGTCTCAAAGACTTTGTCCTTGTGTTTCTTGGCTATTTACATTGTTTTATTCACATTAGAGGTCGACCGATTAATCGGAATGGCCGATTTTATTAGGGCCGATTTCAAGTTTTCATAACAATCTGTAATCAGCATTTTTGAACAACGACTGTGGTCGATATTTATTTTATTTTTAACCTTTATTTAACTAGGCAAGTCAGTTAAGAACACATTCTTATTTTCAATGACTGCCTAGGAACGGCGGGTTAACTGCCTTGTTCAGGGGCAGAACGACAGATTTTACCTTGTCAGCTCGGGAATTCGATCAACCTTCCGGTTAGAGTCCAACGCTCTAACCACCTGCCTTAGATTGCACTCCACGAGGAGCCTGCGTGGCAGGCTGACTACCTGTTACGCGAGTGCAGCAAGAAACCAAGGTAAGTTGCTAGCTAGCATTAAACTTAGCTTAGAAAAAAACTATGAATCTTAACATAATCACTAGTTAACTACACATGGTTGATGATATTACTAGTTTATTTAGCATGTCCTGCATTGCATATAACCGGTGCGGTGCCTGTTCATTTCTCATCGAATCATAGCCTACTTCGCCAAACGCGTGACAATGTAACCAGCGTTTTCGCGAAAAGAGCACTGTCGTTGCACCAATGTGTACCTAACCATAAACATCAATTCCTTTCTTTAAAATCAATACACAAGTATATATTTTTAAACTTGCATATTTAGTTAATATTGCCTGCTAACATTAATTTCTTTTAACTAGGGAAATTGTGTCACTTCACTTGCGTTCCGTGCAAGCAGTCAGGGTATATGCAATACAGCTGTTTGTGCCGCCTGGCTCGTTGCGAACTGTGTGAAGACCATTTATTCCTAACAAAGACCGTAATTAATTTGCCATAATTGTACATAATTATGACATAACATTGAAGGTTGTACAATGTAACAGCAGTATTTAGACTTAGGGATGCCACCCATTAGATAAAATATGGAACGGTTCTGTATTTCACTGAAAGAATAAATGTTTTTGAAATTATAGTTTCCGGATTTGACCGTATTAATGACATAAGGCTCGTATTTCTGTGTTATTATGTTATAATTAAGTCTAGGATTTGATATTTGATAGAGCAGTCTGACTGAGCGGTGGTAGGCAGCAGCAGGCTCATAAGCATTCTTTCAAACAGCATCTTCGCTGTGCTTCAAGTTTATCGACTCTCGAGATTAGGCTGGTGAAAGGGTTCACCAAACTAATATTTGAAAATAAATATGATTTTACTGCAAAATGCACACACTTTAAGAATACTACTGGAGTGAATACAAAGTGTTATGTTTGGGGCAAATCCAATACAACACATTACAGAGTACCACTCTTCATAGTGGCTGCATGATGTTATGGGTATGCTTGTAATTGTTAAGGACTGGGGAGTTTTTCAGGATAAAAAAGAAACGGAATGGATCTAAGCACAGGCAAAATCCAAGAGGGAAACCTGGTTCCATCTGCTTTCCACCAGACATTAACTCACCTTTCAGCAGGGCAATAAACTAAAACACATGGCCAAATCTACTCTGGAGTTGCTTACCAAGAAGATAGTGAATGTTGCTGAGTTACAGTTTTGACTTAAATCTTCCTGGAAATGTATGGCTACTGTTGGCTACTACTCCCCCCCCGGCAGAAAAAAACGCAGCAGCCCCACCCCCAAACTACTTCCAGCTGCTATGACTAGGCCAAAGTCATTCATCATCGAATGAGTTTGTAGCTAAACATTTCCTGACAGTAGATTTCCCAACAGTAGTTTTTTAAAGGATCGGACCCTTGTTCTTTAAATTTTTGCCTAAACTGACATACCTACATCTAACTGCCTGTAGCTCAGGACCTGAAACATGGATATGCATATTCTTGATACTGTTTGAAAGGCAACACTTTGAAGTTTGTGGAAATGTGAAATTAATCTAGGAGAAAATGACACATTAGATCTGGTAAAAGATAATACAAATAAAAAAAACATGTGTTTTTTTGGGAGGGTTTTGTTCCATCATCTTTGAAATGCAAGAGAGAGGCCACAATGTATTATTCCAGTATAGGCTCAATTTAGATTTTGGCCAATAAATGGCAGCAGTGTATGTGCAAAGTTATAGACTGATCCAATGAACCATTATTGCATTTCTGTTCGAAATGTTGTATCAAGTCTGCACAAATGTGCCTAATTGGTTTATTAATACAGTAATACAACTGTGCACTTGCCTCAAACAATAGCATGGCATTTTTCACTGTAATAGCTACTGTAAATTGTTATTGTTACTTACAATATCATGCTAATCACATAAGCGCATGTTAGGTCAACCATCCCACGGGAGGGACACTGATCTTTTAAAGGTTAAAATAAGTCCCCCTGAGTTTGTTTCTGACCCAAGATGGTAGGCTTGGCCTAAGAAGTCTTTTAAATAGAAGCTAAATATAATCGTTTTTTCCCCCCTCCCCAGTCGCTCACAAAGAAGTAGTTGGATTGGCCTCGGTTTCCTCCCCGAAGCAAGTTTGGTTTACCATGGTAATGTGTTATGTTAGCCCCCTGACCTTGGCCTAGCTGTGACGACAGTAGGTCAATGCTACTCCCACAATAAACCAGGAAAATATACATATATACACACACATTTTTTTGTAATGCATAAACATGACCTTTTTGAGCTAGTGTGGTGGGAAAATAAACAATAGTCAGTGCATACTGCATAATGCCCTTCATATCCAATTACTAGCAACCTTGGTTTGAGGGTATGGTGTGTATCCCCTAGGAGTTTGTGCAGAAACCTGAGGAGCCTGACTGAACAGACCATGGATGTAACTAGCTTCCTTAGCTGGCCTGAGGAGGAGGAGGAGGAGGAGGAGGAGGATGATGATGGAACAACACGTACATGTATCCCCACAGTGTGAAGGACACCTAGGCTTAAGGCTGCCTGTCTACATCCTAAATTAAGCCCTATTCCCCCATGTAGTGCACTACTTCTGACTAGCCCTGTGAATACATATGCTGCAATAGAGTGGAGCGATATGGACAAACATCCATATCACGATAAATTGGCTGAATTATCATGATACCGATATGTTGAACGATAAATGTATAACTTTAATGTGGATCAGTTACTTCTTTACATTACCTGTACAAATGCTACTACTACTTTGCATGTTGTAGCCGTCAATTGTCCCATTGTATAAAGTGCCCTTTATTTCATTTCAAACTTTCCGTTTCTCTAGTGTAGATTACATGTCGTAACTCTCCATATTAGCGGCCTTATTACAAATGTTCCATTTCTCTAGTGTAGGCTTGCTTATCATCGCTCTCGTCTCTCCCCTTCCATTTCTCTCTCCCTCAACACATTGCTTTCACTAAGAGGCTTATGAAGGTCTTATGGTTAGTGAGAGTTTTCGGGTGCCTTACGAAATAGCCTCACCTCTTGGCTGAAGATGATGGGCAAGAAGGATTGCCATTTCACGCGAGAGCGAAACGTCCTGTTTTTCTCCATCCTTGAGTGGGCAGGTATACTGTTTTTTTTCCCCTAAACTGTATCACTGAAATATTTACAAGTCCCAACTCCTCGTACCTCTACTAAAGTTGACTATGGTTTTGTGTCATGGAAAGTTTTTTTTTTTGGGCCGGTAGTCCTAAGGGTAACCTGGCCACTCATTCAGTTTCTTGTAGCCAAGCTATCGGCATAATAGTATTCTTGTGAAAATCATTACACAGTAGACCTTACAGGTTTGAACATAGACAGAGACAACATAAAATACAATTTAGCTTTCTTTAGGATGTTTAACAGAAATTGAAGTAGGCTTAACTCTGAAGAGAGACTGGGTTGGGTTATATTTCCCTGTGGGGACAATGTGATTATTCACCATTTTCACTTCACGCTGACTGCATCTTTTTTTTGCATGAGAATCTTCTTAGCAGCAGGGATTTGTCAGCTTTGATACATTTTGTTTGCCTCTCTCCGTTTAGTTCTTGGCACACGTTTCAGGGCGCAGTTCTAGCTCCTGCTGTTTAATCGAAACAAACCTGAATCAAAGTGGTCCCATTTTATAGCAGGTTGTTTGTAACGCATTGCAGCAAGAACAGAAGGTTGTCTATAGTGTGTGTTTGTGTGGTGTGCACATGGTTTTAGGATGCAGATGGCAGAGACATAAGGGTTATCCATGAGTTCATCTGACTTTACGTAAGTAGGAAAAGAGCTTAGTTGCCAAAATCTCGGACTATCCCTTTAACAGCTCATCTTGGCAAAGTGTGGCGCTGTGCAAAATGAATATAGGGGAAACATTGGATGGCTATAGCTACAGTAGCTAACACCCGCCTTGGGAATGCACATGTAAATACTCCTCCTTTTGCTTCTGGAACTGCGGTGTTTTCTGACTCTTGAGTGCCTCTTAACAGCCTTATCTCTCCTCCTCTCTTACAGAATGCAGCTTGGCCAGTCAACCCGGTGGGAGTGACTGATAAAGATGGGCCAAAAAAGTAGAGCCCACTGGTGAGGAGTGGCGAAGAGTCCAAACAGAACCATAGCGGCTAAACTACCCCAAGCGCCACCATGCCCCGCCTCCCCTTCTGAACTCTCCTGCCAATCCGACTCAGTCCCTTCCACCCCCTGTCCCTCACGCACAGACACAGTCACTCTTGCCAGTCGAGCTGCGGGCCGCGCTCGCCATGGCCTCGGCCTACCTGTGGAAGCTGTCGTCCCAGAAGCTGGGCTTGTTCTTGGTGAGCTTTGGCTTCATCTGGGGCATGATGCTGCTCCACTTCACCATCCAGCAGCGGGCCACGCACGAGAGCAGCACCATGCTGCGACAGCAGATCCTGGAGCTCAGCAAGCGCTACATCAAGGCCCTGGCCGAGGAGAACCAGAGTGTCATGGACGGGCCCTACGTGGGAACCATGACGGCCTATGGTGAGTACCGAGC
Organism: Oncorhynchus clarkii lewisi; assembly: GCF_045791955.1. Taxonomy (NCBI): domain Eukaryota; kingdom Metazoa; phylum Chordata; class Actinopteri; order Salmoniformes; family Salmonidae; genus Oncorhynchus; species Oncorhynchus clarkii. The sequence continues at coordinate 24,610,266 of NC_092153.1, forward strand.
ACTGCGCAAGTAGTGTTCTCCGTCCTTTTTGCGCTCTCTTCAAAATAGAATGACTCCACTTTGCAAAGCGGTGGTTGTGAGAACTCTGAATTTGCTCAATGGTACACTGGGAATGTTCAATTCATTCACTTGGAATGTTTTATTGAATGGAATTCTGATTTGACAGTTGTTGGTAGTGCTGCAATATTTGAACAACCTCAGTTAGAGAACACACTGTTATTGAATAAGGACAGGCTGAATTGATTGACTATGTAGGCTAAGTAGAAATGCCTTTTTAAAGTCAAAATAGCCAGCCCTATACATCCTCTGACATACAGATCATATAAAATGCATATTGTAGGCTGTTTATAAGCGTTTTATACTTTAATTGTATCGTGGTTGTAATGCAACAATAGACAACGGGGATGACAAGAAAGAGGAAGAGAGAGAAAAATGTACATTTTGTCTACAGCCTCATGTTGGAAAAAGGAAAGTAAAGCATTAGGGGGCTAGCCAGCCAGTAACTTGACTTGCGCAAACAGAGGTGAGTGATACGCTGATGCAGCTGCTTTCCCGCCATAACCTATTAACGCCCCGCAAACAGCCGTCAATAAGTTATTCACGCCGTTAATAGACCCGTTTGGGTCAATGAGAGGCTTCCTTAGAAACATGAGATTGGAATTGATTACGCTGAACACATTCTAATGGGCGGCGAAAAACCAGAAGATGCTGGAAAATGACCAGGTAACCAACCAACCGTCACTGGTCCCGGAAAGTAGCTCTCTGAAAAGGCCACGCCTAATATGATTGGTCTTAAGACTCTTTTAGCCTGTAAAAATTCAATATACCGGCGTTTGTCAGGCAGGAAGCCTCCCGCCTATCTCAGAAACACCGAGTAGGCCTATCAACCTCCGTTCTTCTGCCACAGTCTGCTAATCGCCAGACCTCAAAGAGTACTGACTGGCGAACACGGAGCATTTAGCTGCTCCTTGTTCCCCTTAGGGTCTGTGTTAAAACATTGATGCAGAGTGTTGAAGCATCTGCCTTGGTGAAACCCTTGGTCGTACAGATCCGGGACACGTCCCAAATGGCATCCTATCCCCTACTTACTATGGGCCCTGTCAAAAGTAGTGCACTAAATTAGGAGTAGGATGCCATTTGTGACGCAACCGAGAAGTCTGTTGTTCTGGCAGCCCAGTGCTCTCCGACCTGTTTTTAAATGACCTGGAGGAGGGTGTTGAAAGAAACCCTAAGCTTTATCCCAGACTGGTATAATGATATCAGCTCAATGTAATGGGCTAATTGCTTAATCGTGTCATTAATTATCTCCAGAAAAGCATGAAATGAGTTGTTGCTGCAAACACTATTATTCGGGAGGCAATGAGACAAAAGATCTGTGATATGGTCTCTTCAGAACAGATTCATAATATTCTGTCAATTGCCTGAACTTTAATTCAAATGAATAAACTTCATTAATGCACCAAGTGGAGTAAATGTTTATATGATGTAATAATGTCAGTATATAACAGATTTTTTTTTAAATCCAGCTGTAATGAACTAAAACATTACATTGGACAAGGCAGTCTTTCCCTAGTTTGATTTTCCAGGCGGGCGCAAAAGCTCCCAAAGCAACATCCACGCCCCCTGGCATCGAAAATGCAAATGGAAAGCAGTAGAAGCCAAAACCCTGTTTTGGCAACAAAGCTAGCCGTTGAAACCAGTGGCAGATATATGCATTGGTAGGGAAAACATTCATATTGAGTCAGAAGATGTTGTTTGGGGCATTGTGTCCTGTCTTGACCTGGGTCTAAAGAACCAGTCTGGAACCAGTTTATAATGGACTGGATGAAACCAGTTTCCCTGTTTTTTTAGTTTTCTCTCATTTGAACATGTCTCAATCTTAATGTACTTCTTGAGACTGGAACACTGTTTACTCTCTGCCATAGAAACACAATGATACGGTCTAGGAAGCCTTTTTAAAAAAATGCTTTTGATTAAATAAAAGTACTAAGGGGAAAAATTGCCTCATGCTGCAGTATTTGTACACTCTCTGCAGATCTAGGATTCATCTCGATATGACATTAACGCATTTAAGGGGAATTATGGCTTCCTCTCTGCTCTCAGTAAATTACTCATAAAATCTGAGTGCACGTTAATTAAATATTGTATCAAGACTGAATCGGTCTGGTGGTTTATGTGGTGCACTGAACATTGTTTATTAGTTTGAGTAGATTGAAATTTAGACTGAAAAGAGAGAAGCATTGAACTAAACAATTCCAGCCAACCTTTTTCCACGCTTTCCTTTTGTGAGAAGAGGTTATAAAGTTTATAAATATCTGGATTGACGAAAACCCATCTTTCATAAAGCATGTTGATGAGTAAGTTAAGAAATTAAGAATGAAAAGGAGCTTATTTTATAGGAATAGGTCATGCCTTTTATTAAGTAGCAGAAAACAAATGATTTAGTCGACATTCATACCGGTTATAGACTATGGCGTTATTGTATATCTGAATGCAGCTGCCACTGTATTGAAGCTATTAGACGCAGTTTATCATAGCAAACTACACTTTATTACAGGCGATAGGTTCAGTACACATCACTGTATTCTGTATCAGAAAGTACAGTAGGTTGGTCCTCTTTGAAGTCAAGTAGATCGATGGATTTTACTCGTTTTGTTTGTAACGCCCTCCTGCATAAATTTCCACCATACCTTACTTCATTGTTAACTTAGACGTACAAGATATCAGATCAGAGCCGGTCTCAGGGATGGCTAACTCTATCCCTTCCATCCCCATCGAGTTAGGCCAATCTGCTTGAACTTTTTTTGCACCTTACTTGTGGAATGATCTCCAAGGCTCTCTAAAAATTGAATGAATTTGTGCCTCTTGGGCAATTCAAAAGGCTGATTGAGGACCTTTTTTACTGAAGAATGTGTTTTCAATGATTTATGTTTTGCTTTTTGTGTATATCGATGTGTATACAGGGCTTATCTGGGAAAGAGACCTTGATCTCAGCATGACTTCTTGTTTAAAAAGAAAGGTTAAACAAATAAGAGAGTGCGAGAGACGCCTTCTGTAATAGACTGGAATGATGGTCAAATTATGAGGAAGCTGCACTAACTGCATAACTGAACATAGCTTTGTGACACAACATCGGGAATGTGTGTATTGGTTGGACTCCCTGAGTTGTGCATTGTTCTGGTGGGTGGCCATGAAAAATAAAATTTTAATTTTTAATTTTTAATTTCACCTTTATTTAACCAGGTAGGCCAGTTGAGAACAAGTTCTCATTTACAACTGTGACCTGGACAAGATAAAGCAAAGCAGTGCGACAACAACTGGGGTTACACATAAACAAACATACAGTCAATAGCACAATAGAAAAATCTATGTACAGTGTGTGTAAATGTAGAAGAGTAGGTAGGTAAGGCAATAAATAGGCCATAGAGGTGAAATAATTACAATTTAGCATTAACACTGGAGTGATAGATGTGCAGATGATGATGCACAGGTAGAGATATTGGTTGTAAGAGGGTAAGTAATAATATGGGGATGAGGTAGTTGTGTGTGCTATTTGCAGATTGGCTGTGTACAGGTACAGTGATAGGTAAGCTGCTCTGACAGCTGATGCTTAAAGTTAGAGAGGGATATATAAGACTCCAGCTTCAGTGATTTTTGCAATTTGTTCCAGTCATTGGCAGCAGAGAACTGGAAGGAAAGGCGGCCAAAGGAAGTGTTAGCTTTGGGGATTACCAGTGAAATATACCTGCTGGAGCGGTTGCTATGGGTGGGTGTTGCTATGGTGACCAGTGAGCTGAGATAAGACGGGGCTTTACCAAGCAAGGACTTATAGATGACCTGGAGCCAGTGGGTTTGGCGACAAAAATGTAGCGAGGGCCAGCCAACGAGAGCATACAGGTCGCAGTGGTGGGTAGTATATGGGGCTTTGGTGACAAAACGGATGGCACTGTGATAGACTACATCCAATTTGTTGAGTAGAGTGTTGGAGGCTATTTTGTAAATGACATCGCCGAAGTCAAGGATCGGTAGGATGGTCAGGCTTTATTCAGAAGTAGGAAGCCGATTCCAGATTCAATTTTGGATTGGAGATGCTTAATGTGAGTCTGGAAGGAGAGTATACAGTCTAGCCAGACACCTAGGTATTTGTAGTTGTCCACATATTCTACGTCAGAACCGTCCAGAGTAGTGATGCTAGTCGGACGGGAATGTGCGGGCAGCGATCGGTTGAAAAGCATGCACTTAGTTTTACTAGCGTTTAAAAGCAGTTGGAGGCCATGGAAGGAGTGTTGTATGGCATTGAAGCTCGTTTGGAGGTTTGTTAGCACAGTGTCCAAAGAAGGGCCAGATGTGTACAGAATGGTGTCATCTGCATAGAGGTGGATTAGAGAATCACCAGCAGCAAGAGCGACATCATTGATGTATACAGAGAAAAGAGTCGGCCCGAGAAGTGAACCCTGTGGCACCCCCATAGAGACTGCCAGAGGTCCGGACAACAGGCTCTCCGATTTGACACACTGAGAAGTAGTAGTCGAGAACCATAACCCAGTATAGCTGGCTTCAGCCCAAAAAACATTCCTGTCAACAAAAGCATATTTATAATCTCTAGGAACTCTTACTTACCAGACATAAAGTGCAGTTCAGATATGTATTTGATAGCAAGGGACACATTTCACTTTTTGTATGGTAAGTAGAGTTCCTTGAGATTATAAAAGCATTACATCCATCATGTGGTTACTTGGCAATGGTGATATAGTATCTGTAAGGTCACTATAATTACAACATGCGTGCATTTCTTACATCTGCCATCAGCTCACATCAGTGTTGTGGGATTTGTGCATGTGGACTGTGATGTGATACTGTGTAATATCACTAAGGCCACCAGCGAGCACACAGCTGCATAGAAATATGGATTAGTCTCCCCGTCTGTCAGTCCGACTCTAAGCAAATGAAAATCTCTGTGGACTTGTACACCACATATCAGAAAATGATGGGAAAGTCATTTTAGTGCATTGTCTCCAATATAATGTATTTTCTTTGGAAGTGTTGCTTTCATCCGAGTCTTTGTAATATAATTTTTTTCCCCCGCCTAGCTTCAAAATACTGTACAGTATGTTTAAAACTCTCATGTTGATTTTTATGGAGCTCCCATCTATGAATTTTGAGCGGTTACATTTCCCAAGCCCCATCTCTGTTCACCAAACAAAGTGACAGGGTCAGGCTGTTGAAATTACAGATTGTGTCTTTAAATAAACATTAAAAAAAAAAAAATCAGTTGTTGTTGACCTACTTTGTTAACTGAACCAAGTTTATTAAACATCTGGGCTGGTTCCCCATTTTACAACCATGCAAATTAGTCTGAATTTGAATTGTATTTATTAACCTATAATGGTTCTCTTAGTTTGCTTGGTCTGCTGTTGTCTGTTCTGTCTACTCACTCGGTGTGTTTAGGCTGCAATCATTCAAACGGGGAACTCGTTTTGTAGGTCGGTCTCTTGAAAGACGAAGCTTGGCTGACAATGAGGGTCACTGAAATAATGAGCACACAGGTTGGCACCTGTGTACCACGCATCGGCTCATTCTAGACGTTTGCTGCGGACATGAGTGAGGACATGACTCGGCTAACACAGTTGACATCTGTAAAGCGCCGTGACTGCAATCTACGCTTTGCTCGCTCCCTATGGGTACCTACTGTGGAGAACGGACGTGTCAGGCTTTCGCATGCATATTTCAACTCATGTTTCATTTTGAAACGTTTTTGCTTAGGGAACGAAGACCGAGTCAAGTTATATTTTTTTTAGCAGACAGGTGGTAACGATGAATGGGGAGTTGGGGACTATAAAACAGTAAAATCACAGCCTTACATCAATCCACTTCTGTAACAGTAGCTTTTAATAAAGGTGGGTGTCTAGAAAAGGATCTGAACCAAAGAACTTGAATAATTAACTAAGGTATCACCCATACTACCACCACTGTCTTTAAATCAACGTATCTATGTAATGGTAGTATTATTTTTTTTACTACAGTTTGGCCCAAAACCCAATTCTGATTGTTCTGATGCTGTGAATTGTACTTTGTTTTTCGGATAGTAAGTTTATCTATCGCATGGATTTAGCCCACCTATGTTTTCACACCTATTACACCAATTTGCCACTTGAATGCAGGCTGTCCACACTCCGCCCCGAGGCATGCATTTCAATTTCCCCCTGTTTTAATCTGGCTTAGTTCGTTACAATGTTCCGTGCCTGTTGGAAAGACACAATATTTAATTTGTTAACACAAACCTCGCTGTGCTTTGGGCACTCGTTGCAAACATGCAGAGGAATGTTTATTGGCTGCCACCTGTAAAACATTAATTAGCTACACATACATACAGATCAGCCATGTGGGGAGATGGCCTACTCTACCTTGTCCAGGTTTGGGAGAGATGGATGGAGTGTGTTTGGTGTTTGGACCTGGGGCAGTGTGTTTGGACCTGGGGCAGTGTGTTTGGACCTGGGGCAGTGTGTTTGGACCTGGGGCAGTGTGTTTGGTGTTTGGACCTGGAGCAGTGTGTTTGGACATGGGGCAGTGTGTTTGGACCTGGGCTGTGTGTTTGGGCCTGGGGCAGTGTGTTTGGACCTGGGGCAGTGTGTTTGGTGTTTGGACCTGGGACAGTGTGTTTGGACCTGGGGCAGTGTGTTTGGACCGGGGGCAGTGTGTTTCTTTCTCTCTGTCTGTGTTGATGGAGGCTAGGCCAGGCGGTTTCTGCTCAGCGCATTGTGTTTTCTGAGGACACAATCTATTGTGTGCAATTATGTTCAGCCTGATGCAGTGGCAGCTCCACTCCAGGGCTCTGTCCCAAATGGTACTCAATTCCCGACATAGTGCACTGCTTTGGACCAGAGTCGTATGGGCCCTTGTCAAAAGTACTACACTATATAGGGAATACGGTGTCATTTGGGACAAAGTCCAACTTTCCAGTTGATTTCTTCCTTGTCTTACGCAGCGGCGCTCCCTCCCGGCATCTGCTTATCTCCTCCCCACGTAGCCGTGCAGAGCAGACAAAACGCTGCAGCTTCCCTCTCTCCCTCGCGCCAACTCTCCTCCCCATCCCTTCCCTCGCTCCCTGACCACGGCGGCGCACACAGGCCTGTTTCCCTCCACACTGTCTTTCTGGCGCGATAGGGAGTGACATATCAAATGCGACACGCAGCCAGAGAAATTGCACCGCAGTCGCCGCGCTGACGTGTGACAGACGGGGTGCGATCGCTGTCTTCACGGCTCCACCACCTCATGGAATGTTAATGAGGTTGACGACATTCCGGAATATTCTTGGTTCGGCGGGAGGAAAGGAGAACATTTCAGGGGCAGAAGGGACATGTCACATTTCATTTTCTTAGTATCTACTAATGACGTGACAAAATGTCTCGCAAGTCAAACTTGATCAACTGTTTTGTGACAAGATCTTCGGTCATACCAATAAACAATATGTTAAGCATGTTGGATTAAAAAAAAAAAAAGTGTTCAATGCAAACTACTGAAATTGAAACCAATGCCAAAATGTGTGTTGCACTTGCAAGTCAACATCGGTCAACCGTGAGCTCTTACAACACCACCATGAACAATGATATGTCAATAATCCCCAAAATCTGACAGTTATAACAAATGGATTTGAAGCCACTCAAGTTTGTGTTGCGTGTTATACAGTAGCTTTAGACTCGTTACACTTTATTCAGTTGCTTTGAGCTGTGTAGAGCCATAGAGCCATGGAGGCCCTGGTCAAAAGTAGTACTCCATAGGGAATAGGGTTCCATTAGGGATGCACCCTTGATATCCTCATGGCTGCCGGAGGGTAAATATCAGATTAACACCATTAGGACACTGAAATGCCAAGCCCTGCATACCAAGTCCTGAAATGCTACTGAAACAAACAGAGATGATGTCGTTGTGAATGTCAGCTCACTGTGTCCTTTCTATCCCATCTCACCTCTTATTGGCCCGCTACTGGGCTATGTCCCAATTATCTTTCCTTCCCTCCCAAAATATGCGTTTGTTCACTTCCCTTCACTGATTTGAAAGGAGATGAGTGGTATAAGAAACATGGTGGAGACTCCCGCTAGCCCATGCCTCCAGCAATCAATCCAATGCTCTTAGATTTGTGGGGAATAGTGAACGAGTGCACACTTCAGGAAGGAGACATTATTGGGGACACACCTATTGTGGATTCCAGCTTACTTTAGTGTCTTTTCAATCCCATCGTCCATCCCACCTTCTTTTGGCTAGCTACCGGAGTCGGGAGATGTCGTTAGAAATGCACAGACCTAAATGACGCAGCAAGGTCCTTCTCAGACACCCGCCAGCTCAGTTATACATCTAAATGAGTCCTTTAACGGACAGCATGAAATCCAATGACTTAATGGGGTCGCTGAAATAAGCTGATCCTCTCCCCTTGTTTCATTTTTTTCAGAGGAAAGCCAATAAGAACGGTCCGTCTCGGTATACAAGGCATACTCCGATTACTCACACCATAACGATCTATTGATTAGCCTAGTTATGAAGACAAGAATAGAAAAGCATTTTCTCTGACCGGGACTGTGGAGAGCGACTCACTGGTATTATATCACTATGCGGTAGTTTCCTCCTTGTCCTTCAAAAAGTCAATCTGAGATTTGAAAATGACTATTCATGAGATCAATTAAAATGATAGGAAAATGAAAGGGAAATATAGAAAACACTATACTGTATATTTTAGCCTCAAGTTAAGTTAGCTGGTTAGCAGTAAGACTGATATGAGGTATCTATGCTTCATGCTATACTGTGTTTCCCTATGCCAGATCTGAAGAAGACCCTGGCGGTGCTCCTGGACAACATCATGGTACGGCTGGGCAAGCTGGAGTCCAAGGTGGAGAACATCTACAACAGCACGGGGGCTAACCTGACCAACGGCACCAGCACGGCCACCCCCAGCGCCTCCAATGCGGAGAAGGTCAACGTGGCAGGTGAGGCTCACTCACTCCCTCACTAGCTTATTTTTTTTCTCCCGAGGATTGGCCGAATCTTCTTTTATTGAAGACATTCAAAAACAAGACATTGCACCTTGAGAATCCCCAGTCCTAGTTCTAGAACATGTCAAAGTAATAAGACATAGGCCAATAGCAGGGGTGTCAAGCTCAATTCCTGGAGTTGCTGAGTGTCTGCGGGTTTTCGCTCCTCCCTTGCACTTGACTGACCAATTTAAGGTAATTTATTAGTTAGGAGCTCACCTGGGTTTTCTAGGGCTGGACACACATTGAAAGAAAATAACAAAAACAAACTAGCAGACACTCAGTTCTCCAGTGAATCTGATGTGAGCTTAGGTGAATAGTGCTATTTATGCTGGTAAGAATAAAGTTGTGCTCTGAGCATTGAAATGTCTCTATTCACCCTAGTTACCCCTCTGTCCTTGTGTGGCGACAGAATATGGTCGGAATTAGATTCTGACGATTGTGTTACAAAGTGATCGTTCTACTCTTGAGAGAGGTAGGCCCATTCCGCTCAGGCTTCAGAACGTTTCTTTAACAAAATGAAGAATGTTTAACTCGGCCTCCTTGCTGTGTTAGGATCATTTCATTTTTACAAATGTTAAATAAGTATACTGCCGCCATCTTGGGCTGTATCAGTGACAGTTCCCTGCTAGCTGTGTCGGGCAGGACACTGTGGTCCTCCTGTACTGCAGCATCTGCCACTTCCTGTGCAACAGCGATAACGACATACCGCATTAATGGCGCACTGATCTCTCAATCCCACCCTTTGTTAACCAATGGAATGCTCTGGCTTCGGACGAGTCAAAGGAAAGAGACCATATACTGGTTGTCTTGACTTCTAACCTGTTAACAGACACACGCATCATTTGGCCGTGTGGTTTGCTCTAACAGTCTTGAGTTGTCCCTGAGACACCACTCCTCCTCTCCACGTCTGTCCTGTGTGGCAGGCAGCCCTGCCAACCCATTTGCTGCTTTCCCCTGGACCATGTGGTGCTGGGAAGGCAATTACCCAGATAGGATCTGGACAGTGAGGGGATCACATATGTCTTTCGAGAGGCTGCTAGCTATCAAGGTGGAGAACCCAGGGCCCCAGGAAGAGATGTGGTGCTCCCCCCTTACCCTGCTGCCACACTGTCTCTGTCAGACAGTTTGTGCCTTGCTCAGCCATGGAGAGATGCCTATGTCCTGACTATCAGACCTAACTACCGCTAATGCACTGCCTAGACAAAATATGCTGCTTTAGTCACTGTAAATATGCACATTTTGGTATAATCATGAAGTAAACATCTTTATCTCCCGAATTCAATTGTCGCAACTAGGTAGCTTTACAAAGTGTTCATTTTAAAGCTACCCCTCTGTTTTTGATTTAAGAGCAAACACGTTTCCATCTGACAAAATGCGCTACCACGACAATCTCCATTGAGGGTAGCACATCATTAGTGGGTAGGTCAGTTTCTCAGAATACCTCTCTTCGCTACAAGCCCAGATGAGCAGGGAGCAAACGAGCGTGTCACGTCTGGCCAGTGCCCGACCCACCTCACAGACGTGTATGGATGTGGCTGAGTCACCACAACCAGTCACAGTCGGAACTCAGAGGGCAACGCCTAGTCCCTTCCTAACTGCTCTCGACTCACCCATTAGCAGCTGTTTGGGAACAAGGTCTTTGACAATGCGTCCTCCATGTAGACTAAATAAAAACTAAATCAAACACTTGTTAGGCTTATCCAATTCTGCAATTGAATGACCTAACCCATGGAGCCATAGGCTTGTCAGACTGTTGGTGGAGGAGGACCCTTAAACTCATTGGAAAGATGTTCCATCGGAGAAACACAAAATTGTGTCAGGTCATGTGACCAGTCTGCGGTGGCCACTCTGCTTCCTTGCAGTCATGAGCAAATGTGAGGTCAGATAAGGAAGTTCATGCGAGTATGCTGTAGTTTCACTCTTTGTTTGCAGGCTAAGTTACACATTGTATTGTGTAGGCCAAAGTCTGTTTTTAGTTTTGTATTCCAAGTCAGTTTTATTTTTGTCTATTTTATGTGGTTGTGGGTGTCAATGAGAACATGGCTTCACTGTCCTTTTGCAGACCTATTTACACACGGTTTGATCTTTGTATGTTTTATAGTGTAGTGGCGATGTTGCATCACTCATTTGATGACAACTTTTAACCAACTGTGGTCTCCGTAAGCCTACTTCTGCATGTCAGACCTCTTAACGTCTATCTAGAGTCTTCCCTTGGCTACTTTTTGTTTTCACATACTATAGCTGACTGTCCTGTAGCCCATAGTGCACAAATGTGGTAGGAAGTGGCTTACAAAGAAAAGTAAGACATTTAAATGAAACATTTCCTAGTGTTTCCTTGTTTTGGGGGGCACAGTACTGCTCAGGGCCATTGGTGGTTTGCAGACAGCTGCACAAGTCTCCTTCAGATCCTAACATTTTTCTGTGACAAATAACATTACCCGTAGATAAAAACCCACACAATACATTCTGTCAACCTTCTTGTTTTGTTTTATTATGATAACAATTACCAGTAAGCTAAAGCAGAAAAGCCACATAGCATGAATACCTTTTATGAGTTCCTTTACCAGGATTCTATGCTATGACAATGCTATTCAGGCCTCGTTTTCACAAGTGCTTGTCTTTAGTGTGGATGTCCGTCTGCCATCATCTTTTTCCCGTGTTGGTGGGGAAGCATAGCATAACTACTTCTGTTGTCCTATATTATTACTATGTCTTCCAATCTATACTGAACTAAAATATAAATGCGACATGCAACAATTTTGAAGATTTTACTGAGTTTACAGTTCATATAAGGAAATCAGTCAGTTGAAATAAATTCATTAGGCCCACTCCCCCTCAGACGATCCCGCAGGTGAAGAAGCTCGTTGTGGAGGTCCTGGGATGGCGTGGTAACACGTGGTCTGCGGTTATGAGGCCGGTTGGAAGTACTGACACGTTCTCTAAAATGACATTGGAGGTGGCTTATGGTAGAGAAATTCACATTCAGTTCTCTGGCAATAACACTGGTGGACATTCCTGCAGTCATCATACCAATTGCACTCTCCCTCCAAACTTGAGACATCTGTGGCATTGTTTTTTTTTTCAGCTCATGAAACAGGACCAACACTTTACATGTTGCGTTTATATTTGTGTTCAGTGTATTTGATTCTATAAGATCTGAACATCTTCTTACTCCGCGTCACATTAGGGGGCTTGCCGGGCTCAAATGTGAGAGCATTTGACAGGGACAAATCACATTCCCCAACATTTTCAGTAAATATGACAGATTTAGCTAGCAGGCTAGTTTCCATCTGTAGTCACTTGAAGGTCATCTTTAAGAAGTGAATCTGAGCGGTCCTTATCGGGTTGGCCTAAATAGCTGCCTGGGTCTCCTCTCCGTCCAGAGCCACTTGATGTTCTGAGGGAAAGGCCATCACTCGCCTGGTCTGAGCTTCTGATACCTGGCACATCCACTACACTGTCTGGCTGCCACCATTCAGCTCAGCTGGGCCAGAGACACGGAGGATCACAGAGGCTCTTAACAGCACAAGGATGGCTCAATCTTGATTTTCGATCAGCGGGAGAGGATTGATTCAGCCATACTCAGAACGGCCTTGGTGTGGACATTTTGTCTGTCTGCTTCATGTTGATGCAGCCATTCACCAAGCAGTGTGCGTTAGCTATCGCTCTGCTGAAATGCAATCATGCTGGAGAGGGAGGAGGGGAAGGGGGGATGTAAGAGGATGAAAAGCCAGGTGCTGGGCTCCTGGGATCTGGCTGGCTCTCTTCTCGTCTCCCCCTAGCTGGCTGCCGTTGATAGGTGTGGATGTAGCTTTTGCCTCGGCCACAAGTTGGGCCTTTTGTGTAATTTGTAACGAGTAGGCTGTTGTTTTTGAGACGGTGCTGGCCGTGAATGCGGACAGAACAGCCCTTTTCCGCCTCAGAATGGCCCATCTCTTTGTCTTCTTAATCTATGTCATCGATTGCTTCAACCCCGTCCTAGGACAGATGACTGCCAACAATGGACGAAGTGCTAAGGTTTCAGTGATGCCACACGGGACAATGACACCGCTGCCTCCCTGTGCACGGTAACCCTAATGCATCACGGCGCAGCTCAGGCAGGATTATAATACCGCTTACAATTTCATCTTGCAGACTGTTGCTGTCGCAGAGAATGCTTCTCTCTCTGAGGAAGGAATAAGGCACTAAAGTCATACATCATCAGAGTGCGCAGCTGAATACTGTATGCTGGAAAACACTTGGTTTGTTATTTTTGATTCAAACGAAACCGATATAAATTAAATACGAATACCAAAAGTGTTTTTGCATGGATTCCGCGAGGTGGCTGTACTACAGACACCTGTCGTCGACATGGGGAAAGACTCATTGTTATCTTTTCGTAAAAACAACTGGTTTCAGTAATGAGCCGGGCTGGATACTAAGGAGATCCTGAGGGGATTCGATGAGTACCCACAGCTTTACGCTATGGAGGAACAACATACTACATCATGGAAATATCTGACTACCTCACAAAATAACTAGTGCTCTGCTTGGAAACCATGCAACACTGGAGAAGTTGTGTGAGGAGGTAGCAGGGCTGAGGAGTTTGGAGTTTAGGCAGAGTGAAATTCTCACGTCCCAAGGAGAGAACAAGGCACTCACAGCCAAGGTAAAAATCCACAATTCCAACATGGATTGTCTACTCAAGGAAAACAGGGTGATGAAGGAGTCACTACTAGGCATACAAAGTCGTAGCATGCGTGAAAATGTTTTTTTTCTGGGATTCCTGTGGACGCATCCAATAATCCAGAAGGCGCAATCTGCCTTGAAACTTCCTTTAGAGACTGTAAACAAGGTGGTTTTCCACCGAGTACACAGACTTGGAGCTCGGAGCGACAAGACCAAGGGTCCCCGAACGATCATCGCCAAATTTGAACACTACCAAAAAAAGGAGCTGATCAAAAGCAGGGGAAGGGAGCTTAAAGGGACCAAATTCGGTCTCAATGACCAATTTCCAAGGGAGATAAACGGACGTCGTAAGAGACTATCCGGTACAGAGGCAACAGACGGAGAAGGGTAATTGTGCCTTTCTCATTGTGGACAAACTCTTTATAGATGGACAGCTATTCCCGAGACAGCTCCATAACACCATGGCTGTACTAAATTCTACAGGGAATTCAGGTTATGGAAAAAATGAAAGTTTGGAACTGTAAAAATATCAGAACACTATGAAGTGAATATGAACACATGTACTCAATTACATGCTCACTTACACACACACACACACACACACACACCCCTGATCTTGCTCTCTTCTCCTACTCTTTCTCTCATTTCTCTTCTCTCACCTCTCTCTATTGTCGAACTGTTTTATAATGTAATATGTTTCTTGTTTGTCTATCATTTTTATGTATTTGTCTACAAGTTTATATGTTTGTTTGTTTACAACAAGCAAGGGGAAGATATCAGAATAGGGGCATTGGGGAATAATAACATATTGTGCGGAATACGTTTGTACTGTAGCGAAGCCGTCTCTATAGTAATGCCATGTCTCTTTCATGATCATGTGAAACGTCAATTGCTATAGAAATGCTGGGATGTGTTTTTCATTGATGTTAAAGGTAATTATGATGCAACTGACAGTGATACGATATGGATTACAGTTATCATCATGAATATTAAGGCTATACGCACTACATGTAGACACATAGACACTCAACCATGCAAATTGGCAGAGTTATGATTTATTTAACATTAGAGGTTTAGAAATCCAAGGCTTAAAAACAAAGGTGTCCATTTATGCTGATGACTCAAATTTGATATTACGTCCACAGTCTAGATCCCTGCAATGTCTAATTATGATAAGTGTACATTATTACGTATTGGATCTTTTTAATAACGTGAACATTTTACATTACCCTGCAGTTTACCTATAAAATGGGCTGATGGTGAAGTAGACATACTTGGTATTAATATCACAAAATATATAAATAAGCTCTCAACAATGACTTTCAATAGAAAAAATATCCTATTTATGGAAACATTTCCCTGATTAACTCCTTAGTCATATCTCAGCTGCCTACTCCTGATTCGTTTTTTAAATCATATGAGCAAAAATTATTATGCTTTATCTGGAACGCTAAACCAGACAAAATAAAACATGCATATCTATATTGAATATGAATTGGGTGGGTTGAGATGATTAAATATAAAAGCACTAAACGTCTCTCTAAAAGCTTCACATATTCAAAAGTTTTACTTGAACCCTAAATGGTTCTCAAGTAGATTACTAAGAAAAGCTCATCCATTGTTTAACTTCTTGACGCACCCATCCCGTTAGCGGGATCATTTTCGTCAACAACCGCTGAATTGCAGAGCGCCAAATTCAAATTAAATGACAAAAAATATTTAATTTTCATGAAATCACAAGTGCAATATAGCAAAACACAGCTTAGCTTGTTGTTAATCGCCTGGCATGTCAGATTTCAAAAATGCTTTTCGGCGAAAGCAAACCAAGCGTTTATGTAAGGACATCTCTCTCAGTAGACAAAATATTACAAACAGCTAGCAGCCAAGTAGATTGGTCACGAAAGTCAGAAAAGCCATAAATGAAATCGCTTACCTTTGATGGTCTTCGGATGTTTACACTCACGAGACTCCCAGTTACACAATAAATGTTCCTTTTGTTCCATAAAGATTATTTTTATATCCAAAATACCTCCATTTGGTTGGCGCGTTATGTTCAGTAATCCACAGGCTCGATCGGTCACGACGGGGCAGACGAAAATTCCAAATAGTATCCGTAAAGTTCGTAGAAACATGTGAAACTTTTTTTTTAATAATCAATCCTCAGGTTGTTTTTACAATACATACTCGATAATATTTCAACCGGACCGTAGCTTTTTCAATAGGAGAGAGAGAGAAAATGTCTGCTCCAAACTGTTGGCGCATGCAAAACTCTGCTGGCACCCAGCGATCCACTGACGTGATGTAATCTTTCTCGTTAATTTTTCAGAATAAAAGGCTGAAACTATGTCTAAAGACTTCACACCACGTGGAAGCCACAGGGAAAGGAATCTGGTTGATATCCCTTTAAATGGAGGGAAGGCATGCAATGGAACAGGGAGCTTTCAAAATAGAAGCCACTTTCTGGTTTCGATTTTCCTCAGGTTTTCGCTTGCAATATCAGTTCTGTTATACTCGCAGACAAAATTTTGACAGTTTTGGAAACTTTAGAGTGTTTTCTATCCCAATCTGACAATTATATGCATATTCTGGGCTTGAGAAATAGGCAGTTTAATATGGGTACGTTTTTCATCCAAACATCAAAATACTGCCCCCTACACTCGAGGTTTAAATGATATTGTAAGTTGGAATGGTAGAGTTATGTCCCTCCTGGAGTTATCAGAATTGTGCGGGAAGGTCTGCTCAATCCAAGAGTACAACCAATTGATTACAGCATTAGCCCAGAAATAGAGGAGGCAGGTGGCAGCGGGAGGAGGTAGGGAACTGGTCTGTCCAATATAAAGGAACAAAACTTGCGGAGGAATAAAAATAGCATAAATAGGAAAGTATACCAGTTTAATTTGAGAACCAGGATGTTGACAACTGTGCCATACAGATTGCAAAATAGTTGGGAAGAGATTTTTGATGTACCAATTCCATGGTACAGAGTGTATGGTACAGGATGTAATGAGTTGATATATAAAACGATTCAAGACTTCGTGCTTTTCAGCCAAAAGTATTATATAGAATTCTTGCCACCAACAAAATGTTGAATATTTGGGGCATAAAATAATCGAAGCTCTGCAGATGTTGTTGTGAGGATACAGAATCAATAGACCATTTATTTTTGTATTGCCCTCAGGGAGCCTGTTTCTAGTCTCTGGTTCAGGAAGGGCTAAAAATGCATAGCATTGATCTAAAATTGTCCCTAGATATAGTACTGTTAGGAGATCTGGAGAGACCGGGTCAGTCAATTACTAATATACTAATACTCTTAGTAAATGTATTTGTCTTCAACTCATAATCTGTGGATACTATTCAATTAGATAGATTTAAATTGTATATTAAACATCACAGCATAGTTGAAAGATGTATGTTGCGTAGAAATCCGAAGCGGGGGGCCAGCAGAGATAGGTGGGATGGGCTGAGGGAAGCTGAGGACTTGGGATTTGGAATTGGGGACGAGTGGGAGTGGAGTTACTGTGCGGGAGATAGAATGATGGTCAAAGATAAAAGTAAAAAATAAAGTCCAAATAAAACATAATTAAAGGTAAGTTTGAATGACACTGAGGGGCAGTGTGTTTACAGCTAATGCCGGTTTGCCTGAGGCTGATACCCGTGCAGGTGTTTGTACACATGCATATACGCAAACTCTCATTCAAATACACACACACACACACACATGTAATAGTGCCAGGCATGCACTCAACATATACAGTTCTCATTGCTGTTATGATTGTGGTTGCATTAAAGTATTATTATTATTTATTTTTTGCATTGTTGTTTGCTGTTTTCTCTTTCTTTCTTTAGTTCATTCTCTTGGTTGTTGGTGCATTGGGGGGGTTCTTGGGGGTGGGGAATGGAATTGTATTGTGTATTTTTGTTTTATAAAAAAAAATATATCTTCCTGGCGGGGACTGTGGGAGCGGTCTCGGATGGTTGAGGGACAGCTATTGGGGAACTGTGGGGGATTCTTGGAGGGTTTGGGTTCACGTTTTTTGGCCTGGTGGGAGATCTGTCAACATGCTCTTGAGCAGGGCATTAACCCTGGATGCTTGTGTATGTCGCTCTGAATGGGAGTCATGTGGATGGATGACTGGTATGATGTAGTTGTTGAGCAGCTTCACTGCAATTATATTGTATGTTTTAGATATTCAATAAAAATCGAAATAAATAAAAAGGAATACTACGTTCCCTGAACAGCTGACTATCAAAGACACTCTGGGAATGTTGTCATTCAACATAACGCTTTCCTTTGACATAACATGGATGAGTCATTTTTGTCATGTCAATGCCATTTCATAGACGTTGGCGAAGGTTTTGGGTCTGAAATGTTGGGCCAACCGTCTAGCCCTCCTTTGAATTAAACCTAATGTACTGAGATCTGGAGGTCTGCTTGTGGTGAGTGCAGAGGCTGTGTGTTTTCCTCCACTCTGTGTTCTTAGTCGATACTAATTAGGTACTGAGAGATTCGGTCCACTCCAGAAACACTCATACATCACCCACTGATGGACACTGTCCAATCTGATGTCTCTCTCTTAAACAAATCAGTCCAGCTGATCACCTCCATGACTACACCCCAGCTTTCTGTGCATATAAAGACAGTAGGCACACTCCTATAGATGTTGACTAGGTTTATTGTGTACAATGGAAACCCCAGACCTGCCAGTGCTAAGTAAGTCTTAGCTCAGTGGTCAGGGCCAGGTAGGACAAGTATGTTGACCACTAAAGAACTCCCGGTTCAATGGCAGTAATAAGATTTGCTTGACAAAGAACTGCTCTACTGGGACGCAGCTTCTGAGGCCGGTCAATTACAGGATCTCCAATGCACTTTCTCGCAGGTTGGTAATACTGTACTGTATTGGAAGTGTCGACTGCGTTACACCCTGACTACAAATAAATGTAAAAATCTATATTATTCAATTATTGCACCCACACTGCTTGCTCGCGTGCCAACGAGTGTCTGCATTGCCAAGGGCTAAAATAAAGTCAGTTCTATTTGTGACGCAGATCGCGCTGCAAGTCCTACCTCTCCCATCAGTTTATAGAAGCAGATACCCACATGGGTATGACTAGAAACGATTCGTTTGACCGTTGTTATGTGTGGATTAATTGTCGGAGTAGAGGACCTTGTGCATTTCCGGTAAAATAACGCAATGTTTATATCCCAGGACAAATTAGCTAGCAAGTGCAAGCTAGCTAGCTAAATTGCCATAGATGTTTAATGCTATTCGACCTCTCCCCAAATTAATGTAATTGGTTCAGAGTTTGTATTGATATTTTTACCTGAGTGTCGTGATTGCGTTTGGTGTGGGGGGACAAAATAAATGTATGCACGATGGCACACACGCGCAACTGGTTTGAGTTCAGTGTTATGGCCTACACAGGTCCAAATATGAGTGAGTCCTATCGCATTCAAAAATTTACATTTTTCATCGGACGTTGACACAAAACCGCACAGACACGTTCTTCTAATATTTGTTTGAGTCCCAACCATGGATCATGCGGATATGGATTGTTTATTATATGTTTTGAGTTTGAGACTTGTGCACGTGTGTGTGTGTGTGTGTGTGTATCAGAAAACACTTCATAGCTTGGCGTATTGACTACCTGACATTGTGAAAGGCTCTTCTTCACTGTAACACCTGACCTCTTTTCCATGAATACACGGTGTGACATGCTACGCGGGTTGACATTTTGCAGGATGTGGCAGGAACATGTCTGGCAAGCTGTGCTGAGAGAGAGTCAGGCTCAGGAACTGACTGGTGGGTGTGTGTGTAGACAGTGAGGACTGGGATTGGGCCGCCAGCCACTGAAGCCAGTGCTGTGTGTGGGTCTGTATCTGTGTCTGGTTGGGTTCAAACACAGGTCTCCTGCAAACTTGTTATCTCTCTGAGGTAAAGCCTAGGCTTCCTGTCTCATCCAAATTGCAAACAAAGTTACTCATCGACCCACTTCTGTTACATGAACCACCGCCCTGTCACCAGCTTGTGAATAGGGACAGATGCCTCGGTGCCGGTCACACCTCGTTTGCCACCCTGCTCAGGGCCACTCATAGAGATCAGCACTGACATTTCCAAGCTTTCACTGCAGAGTTGGGTTTTAGTCAATACGGTTTAGCGATTGCACGGTGAAATGTAAAGGCATTTGTACTTGGTAACCGACACCACACAGAGGTAGCCCAGAGAAAAGGCTTTTGAACAAGGAGTAGGCTAGATAGCCTTGCTTTTTGAATATATTGCCCCACTACAAAGCAATCTTGCTATCTTAGGAGCCAGAAAGGACATTTGTATTCTGAATCGCTTCCATGAGCTTTTGAATGTCCTTATCTCCTCTGGAACTGAGATAACACCTGCTCTGTGTTCCCCATTCACCTGCATGACAGCATGATGGAAAACATTAGAGGATGTTTTTGAGTGCCCTGCTGAACATTTCCAGGCTTTCCCTGGAACAGGCTGCTAACAGATCCAGTTGGAAACAACTCATGGCTTGCGTCCCAAATGGCACCCTTTTCTCTATATAGTGCACTACTGTGGGCCCAGGTCAAAAGTAGTACACTATATAGGGAATAGGGTGACATTGGGGTTGCAAGCCCAGCAAGGCCTCTGCTTTGCATCAGTGCAGATTTGGCAAACCATTTGCAGTACAATGTGCAAAGTCTCCCCCCCTGTCTAACTCACTTTTGTTAGCGCAATTATTTGAGGTCTCCCCATAGACACTTTTCATATGGAGTGCGGATGAGGATCTAATTGTAAACAAGGTGAGGTTGAGAAATGTGGCCACTTGCGGAGCTCACAAAGGTGGATACTGTATCATGCCGCGAAAGCGTGTTCTGCCTGGATGGGATGGAATTATGTATCTGTCTATGGATGGGATGGGGAGAACATCTGGAGCCAGCAGCCAGGCCTCAAACCAGGCCATGTGTGCCACTCGGCTTCACTTCACTTCACCTCTCTCTCTCTCTCTCTCTCTCTCCCTCTCTCCCTCTCTCTCTCTCTCTCTCTCTCTCTCTCTCTCTCTCTCTCTCTCTCTCTCTCTCTCTGTCTCTGTCTCTGTCTCTGTCTCTGTCTCTGTCTCTGTCTCTGTCTCCTTCTCCTTCTCCTTCGCTGGCTTGTGTTCGACTGTTTGAGCCGTACTGAATGAGGCAGCCGTATCCTGGGGGATGGTAAAACAGAGCACTGCACTGTATTAACTCCCCCGTAAAACTGATATTTGCCTTTTGTTATAACTAACAGTGACTCTGTATATATTCAGAGAGGATCAACATTAGCCTCATCTGGGCCCCTACATTCGTACAGCATGTGTTGTTGTCGAGACGGGCGCATCTGTTTCTACTCTGGTTCGCTGTGGTAGATTTGACTATTTTTCTTAATTCATCAATGCACTCTCCAACAACCCGCGTTTGGTCCCAGATCTTGTGCTCTCACTTGACGTGACAGGAATTGGCAAGGCCACACAAACTGATCTGGGACCTGACTAGTCTAACCTTGGTTGTATTGATTTGAATCAGGTAGTTGAGAATGTGCTGATATTTCTGTTGACAGGAGTCATAATAAGGGATACACTTAATCAAGCCTGATCCCTCTACAGTCAGTAACAAGGCGTGATTGTTTCATGCTGGCTGTACACACTGTAACATGACATCATGCAGCCTTGGGAAGGACCAATGTTTTCCTGCATGGGTAATGCTATGCAAATATTGTAGCTACAGTATGAGACATTTGACTACAGGCTAGTTATACTGGTGCTAGCTAGTGTTGCTGGGTGTAGAGTGAAATTGCACTTAGATGCTGATCTTTTGTCAGTTTAACCTTTTTAGTGGAAAAAATGTTAAGGTTAGGGTTGGGGGAGGAAAGCTGATCCTTGATCTGTACCTAGGAGAAACTTTACCCCAAAGAAGTACAAGAAGTCATGTGTTCCCCATCACAGTTCCGATATTTTATGGTCTTTTTTAAACCAGTTTATGGACTACCTTTGTTTGAAGGCACAAAGTCACAGCAAGTAAAACACTTAGAGCTGTAAATGTAAAACTTTTCTTTTGCCCTCTGTCCTCAAATGCAAATCAGGTCCTTTATGGTGATGCAAGGGGAAAAAATAGTTTATGATGCTGATATTACAGAACAACCTCTGGAAACATTGGCCTAGATTTAAATGAATAGGAGTGCAAATGGCCACACCTGATCTTGCACATTGCACCCTTAGGGGAAGTTTCCTCTAGGTACAGATCTTGGATCAGTTTCTCCTCCCCCAATCCTAACCTTAACCATCAGGGCATACATTAACTTTTTGGTCCACCAGCCACTGTGGCAAGTAGATTTAATAATCTACAGTTGAAGTCTGAAGTTTACATACACGTAGGTTGGAGTCAAATTTCTTGTTAACAAGCTATAGTTTTGTCAAGTTGGTTAGGACATCTACTTTGTGCATGACACAAGTCATTTTTCCAACAATTGTTTGCAGACAGGTTATTTCACTCATTCACTGTATTACAATTCCAGTGGGTCAGAAGTTTACGTACATTAAGTTGACTGTGCCTTTAAACAGCTTGGAAAATTCCAGAAAACGATGTCATGGCTTTAGAAACTTTTGATAGGCTAATTGACATAATTTGAGTCAATTGGAGGTGTACCTGTAGATGTATTTCAAGGCCTACCTTCAAACTCAGCGCTTCTACTTGACATCATGGGAAAATCAAAAGAAATCAGCCAAGACCTCAGAAAAAAAATGTCATCCTTGGGAGCAATTTCCAAACGCCTGAAGGTTTAGTACGCAAGAATAAACAATAGTACGCCATAGTACGCAAGAAGAAACACCATGGGATCACGTAGCCGTCATAACTCTCAGGAAGGAGTCGCGTTCTGTCTCCTAGAGATGAACGTACTTTGGTGCGAAAAGTGCAAATCAATCCCAGAACAACAGCAAAGGACCTTGTGAAGATGCTGGAAGAAACCAGTACAAAAGTATCTATATCCACGGTAAAAACGAGTCCTATATCGACATAACCTGAAAGGCCGCTCAGCAAGGAAGAAGCCACTGCTCCAAAACCACCATAAAAAAGGCAGACTATGGTTTGCAACTGCACATGGAGACAAAGATCGTACTTTTTGAAGAAATGTCCTCTGGTCTGATGAAACAAAAATAGAACTGTTTGGCCATAATGACCATCGTTATGTTTGGAGAAAAAAAGGGGAGGCTTGCAAGCTGAAGAACACCATCCCCACCGTGAAGCACGGGGGTGGTTTCATCATGTTGTGGGGATGCTTTGCTGCAGGAGGGACTGGTGCACTTCACAAAATAGATGGCATCATGAGAGAGGGAAATTATATGGATATATTGAAGCCAAATCTCAAGACATTAGCCAGGAAGTGAAAGCTTGGTCGCAAATGGGTCTTCCAAATGGACGATGACCCTAAGCATACTTCCAGAGTTGTGGCAAAATGGCTTAAGGACAACGAAGTCAAGGTATTGGAGTGGCCATCACAAAGCCCTGACCTCAATCCTATAGAACATTTGTGGGCAGAACTGAAATAGCGTGTGTGAGCAAGGAGGCCTACAAACCTGGCTCAGTTACACCAACCCTGTCAGGAGGAATAGGCAAAAATTCAACCAACTTATTATGCATGTAAACTTCTGACCCGCTGGGAATGTGATGAAAGAAATAAAAGCTGAAATAAATTCTGCTCTCTACTATTATTCTGACATTTTACATTCTTAATATAAAGTGGTGATCCTAACTGACCTAAAACAGGGAATATTTACTATGTCAGTAATTGTGAAAAACTGAGTTTAAATGTATTTGGCTAAGGTGTATATAAGCTTCCGACTTCAACTGTACCAGCTACACAGATTTTTTTAACCAGCCCAAAATATTTTTGTGACTTTAAAAGTACACCAACAAAACATTCAAAAACGGATGAGCATGCTTTGTAATATTTATTTTTAGGAAATGTATAACTAGTAAGAAGTAACTCATCTAGTATATTGAATATTTTTTTATTATACCAAAATACACTACATCACCAAAAGTATGTGGACACCTGCTCATCGAACATCTCATTCCAAAGTCATGAGCATTAATATGGAGTTGGTCACCCCTTTTCTGCTATAACAGCCTCCACTCTTCTATGAAGACATTCTGCTAGATGTTGAAACATTGCTGCAGAGACTTACTTCCATTTAGCCACGAGCATTAGTGAGGTCGGGCACTGATGTTGGGAGATTAGGCCTGACTCGCAGTCGGTGTTCCAATTAATCCCAAAGGTGTTCAATGGGGTTGAGCTCTGGGCTCTTTGCAGGCCAGTCAAGTTCTTTCACACTGATCTCAACAAACCATTTCTGTGTGTACCTCGCTTTGTGCGCTGGGGCTGTTGTCATGCTGAAACAGGAAAGGGCCTTCCACAAAGTTGGAAGCACTGAATTGTCTAGAATGTCATTGCATGTTGTAGCGTTGAGATTTCCCTTCACAGGAACTAAGGGGCCTAGCCTGAACCATGAAAAAACAGCCCAGACCATTATTCCTACTCCACTAAACTTTACAGTAGGCACTATGCATTCGGGCAGGTAGCGTTCTCCTGGCGTCTGCCAAACCCAGATTCATTACTCCAGAGAACGTGTTTCCACTGCTCCAATGGCGGCGAGCTTTACACCACTCCAGCCGACACTTTGCATTGCGCATGCTGATCTTTGGCTTGGCTTGTGTGGGGCTGCTCATGGAGCTCCCGACGAACAATCAGGAACGGGTGTGGCAGAAATAGCTGAATCCACCACTTTTGTATATATGGTGTATCACAGAGGAGACAAAAATGTTCACCTGCCCTTTTTAAGTTTGCCTTGGTAGCTCGACCTAAGTCCTGCGTGCACCTTTAAGTTTGCCTTGGTAGCTCGACCTAAGTCCTGCGTGCACCTTTAAGTTTGCCTTGGTAGCTCGACCTAAGTCCCGCGTGCACATTTTGAGATTGATTCTGACTGGTAGAAGCGTTTTTCTTTTCTTCCCTAGCAGTTGAAACTCCAGCTTAGAAAAACATCCTAGCTTGTGAACAAAACAATGTAACTAGCCAAGAAACACAACACAGCGTCCCACTTCAGTAGACTTTAGTTTCAAGTAAATTAGACAGACTTTTATGCCTGTTGCGCAGCGCTTCTAAAAAAAATTGTATTTCACTCAACACCGCAGCCAGGCGGTGTTGTAGCTCAAAGAAGAATAAGCTATATAGGATTCGTAGTTCTTTGACTTTGTGCGGTTCATTTACCAGCTATGAAACGAAAAGGCAGAAATACTTTGAAAGCAGCTTCTGCAGCATTTGTTTGACTATAAATTAGATCATTCTTGACTATTTGTATTCACAAATGTGAGTGAAATGCTCGCCCTGACCACCCGTCAAGGTGGCTGGTGAAATAGACAGTTCACCCCGACAATCCCAAAATCTACGCGCTGGTGTTAATTTTAGGCCCTGTTAACCATTAGTGGAGGAAATACAGAGTCTAAGAGCAACTTCAACCCAGACAGCACATTGACACCTTTTGAATGAGGATTGGAAATGTAAGATCACATTTGATTTGTCACATCCACCGAATACAACAGGCAAAATGCTTATTTACAAGCTCTTAACCAACAATGCAGTTCAAGAAATAGAGTTAAGAAAATATTTACTAAATAAAGAAAAGTAAAATATAAAAAGTATATATAAAGTAACACAATACAATTACAATAACGAGGCTATATACCGGGGGGGGGGCGGTACAGAGTCAATGTTATTCAAATGCTATTCAAAGCCCTGTCCCTGACCTACCTGAATTCTCAGAAATGTTACCCTCACAATGGATTCTTCCCAGCATTGCGGCTTTGACTCATTAGTAAATATTACACAGCTCTTCTTAATTAATTTGAAACTGGGGAACGTTAGTCATGCTTGGGAGATGATGAGATGATAAATCAAGGCTTTTGGCTGCCACAGGGACTCTGGGAACCTTTGTTATTTACCCTGCCGCGAGACTGAAGTTCTGGGACTGGTTTCCCCAAATTATCTTAAGGCTAAGTTCATCATTAGAACTATTGAGCTCGAGGCTAAGTTCGCCGTTAGAGCCATTGAGGTCAATGAACTTAGCCTTAAGATGCTTTTGGGAAACCGGGCCCTGGTGAGAGCCTGTAGCCGAGAACGGGCACGAGTGCAGTCACACACACACACACTAGGACGTACATGTTGTTCTATTCCTACACTGTTGTGAGGTCCTGTAGAGAATAAAGACTGTTCTGGATGACTTCTCCAGACTAGAATCAATCAACAGCAGCCATGCTGGCAGCCTCGCTCCAGGTGTGGGTGTGTGTGTTTTTCCTCCATGGAAAATCACCCCCTGCTTATGGTCATCATCCAGCTTCTCCACTTCCACAACATCCCCTCAAAGTCCACACTAGAGGTCGACCGATTTAATTAGGGACGATTTCAAGTTTACATAACAATCGGTAATTGGCATTTTTGGACACCGATTATGGCCGATTACGTTGCACTCCACGAGGAGACTGCATGGCAGAATGACTACCTGTTATGCGAGTGCAGTAAGGAGCCAAGGTTAGGTGCTAGCTAGCATTAAACTTATAAAAAAACAATCAATCTTAACATAATCACTAGTTAACTACACATGGTTGATGATATTACTAGTTTATCTAGCTTGTCCAGTGTTGCATATAATCGATGCGGTGCCTGTTAATTTATCATCAAATCACAGCCTACTTCGCCAAACGGGTGATTTAACAAGCGCATTCGCGAAAAAAGCACTGTCGTTGCACCAATGTGTACCTAACCATAAACATCAATGCCTTTCTTAAAATCAATACACAAGTATATATTTTTAAACCTGCATATTTAGTTAATACTGCCTGCTAACATGAATTTGACCATATTAGTGCCCTAAGGCTCGTATTTCTGTGTTATTATATTATAATTAAGTCTATGATTTGATAGAGCAGTCTGACTGAGCGGTGGTAGGCAGCAGCAGGCTTGTAAGCATTCATTCAAACAGCACTGTCCTGCACTTCGCTGTGCTTCAAGCATTGCACTGTTTATGACTTCAAGCCTATCAACTCCCGAGATTAGGCTGGCAATACTAAAGTACCTATTAGAACATCCAATGGTCAAAGGTATATGAAATACAAATGGTATAGAGAGAAATAGTCCAAAAATAACTACAACCTAAAACTTCTTACCTGGGAATATTGAAGACTCATGTTAAAAGGAACCACCAGCTTTCATATGTTCTCATGTTCTGAGCAAGGGACTGAAACGTTAGCTTTCTTACATGGCACATATTGCACTTTTACTTTCTTCTCCGAACACTTTTGTTTTTGCATTATTTAAACCAAATTGAACATGTTTCATTATTTACTTGAGACTAAATTGATTTATTGATGTATTAAGTTAAAATAAGGTTCATTCAGTATTGTTGTAATTGTCAAATCATCCAGTTAATCGGTATCGTTTTTTTTTGGTCCTCCAATAATCGGTATCAGTGTTGAAAAATCGGCCTCTAGTCCACACAACTTTATTTTTGTGGAATTCCAGATTGTTTCCCCCCCTAACCCTTACCTTAAACCCCAAAACCCTAAACCTTAAGCTTGAAATAGCATTTGACCAACTTCAACAAAAGCAAAAAGTCCTGGCTGTTTAAAAAAAGTTGTTGTTTTCCAACCTTGTCAGGACATTCGGGTGAATTGTTAGGACATTGGGGTCCTGATAATGTAGGAAAACACACACACACACACACACACACACACACACCCCTCTCCTCTCCTCCTGTCACCACACTGAGAGCCTACAGCTGTTCTGTGGCTGAGAGGGCACTCTCCATTAGCTGCCTCTTGCTTAATTGATGAGGTGTTCAAAGATGTCTTCACTCGCACGGTAAAGTACACCCAAAGTCGGAGCTGTGGTCTTGATGGAACAGAAGCGTTGAGAGAGATGAAAAGCGGGGGAAATCTATTTTTTATATCTTGCCATTATGGAGCTGGACCATGGTTGTGTCTGAAATTGCACCATATGTCCTATATAGTGCACTACTTTTGACCAGGGCCCTCAGGTCATAAGTAGAGCACGATATAGGGAATAGGGTGCCATTTTGGAGCCACCCCATGCATCTCTCCCACTCTGTAACGGTACCATTCATTGTTGAGTGGATTCCATGAGGCTTCTTCCTTACGTAATGCTTCCATAAGGCTTCGAATGTCAGGAGGTGGATGGTGATGAGCGCAGGACTGTGAGGAGAGGAATGAGTTTGAAGGGGGGCTGAAGTAGAGGAACGGGTGTAACTTTAAGCTTGATGTATCTAGTCCCAAAGTCCATTTTGAGTTAACCCATGCTAAACCTGGGTTTAGCTTCGGGATCAACTCAGAGAAGCAGAATGACAAAGGAGAGAGATGCTTCCTCCCTCTTCCCACCTTGGACATACAGCACTACTATTGCTAGTAGCTGCTGCCTTGTCTGATTTTAGGCTTGTAAAATTCCAGAATCGCATTGTGTGATTGTCTGGATCTTTATATGATCTATTAACAGTTCCATCTGGATTTCGAGCAAAGGGTATAATAATGGAGTGAATTTTTGCAACTCCAGTCTGGTCGGATGACATTTTGTAAACCATAGAACTCCTCCTCAAGGATCTCCACTAGTGCTGTGTCGTTGACTAGCACCCTCATGTTTCCTGCATTCTGTGGAAGTGGTCTTGCGCAATGCTGCTGATGGTGTCATCTTTCTATCATCGTCATCGCCTTAGTTCTCTCTGTCCCTGTCACGTAGAGGTGTGGGTTAGGCCCGCGGAGGGCTTATCGGGGAACGCATTATCAGATGATTGGCTTTGCTTGACGTTAGCCTTCATTTCCCCTTCGTGCAGGAGAGGGATTTGGCTCTGTCTGCTATTGCCATAGACTATTCCTTTGCAGAGTTACGTTTCTAGCACAACGGTCCTGCTATGAGACACGTGTGTGTTGTGGTTGACCTCAAACCGGGGGTTTATACCAACAGACTAGGGGAATGGGTTCAAAGGACATTTCCTCACAGACCACCTACCCCCATGTGTCTTTGTCCATGTGTGTGCGGGTGTGTGTGTTTACTCAGAGACGGGTAGCTCTGCTGGTACTTTCAGACACAGCCCCGTAATACCGTGTGCATGTTCCACAGAATACTATTATGCAAGCGTTGCAGTTGCCGTGACCACAGCGCAGCATGTCAATCTAAATCCTAAACATCGCTGTGCGGGTTCATCAGACTAAAGATGCTCATCAGGCTTAAAGATGCTCTGTGGAGCATAGGATGTGGAAAGATCTCTTGTTAGGTTTAAATACCACCTCTCTGACGTTTGATTAGAATGCGGCTATATTTAGCCTGCCACTTGGCGATAGGCAGCTCTTTCTGCTTGATTAAAGCAGCAGCGACTTAAGGAGCCATGTTTTGTCACTGACACACTGGCTGGTGAGATCTCAGCCAGTCTCTGCTCATATCAGCTGGTCTCTTTCTTGTCGGGAGGGAGGGAGAGAGGGTGTGTGTGTGTGTGTGTGTGTGTGTGTGTGTATAGAAAATACTTTAATAATAATCTGTCTGCCTCCCCCTATTGTTCTCCTGCTCCTGTTGCCCCGGGAAACCGTGGCTAAACCTTAGGCCTTTTGTCTCAGGCTAGCCGTCTCATGACCACATGACTGTTGTCCATTTCCACATTAATTTCACCTTTGTTTTAACCGGGAGTCATATTGATACCTTGGTTTCTTTTCCAGATTAGCACGGCAGAATACATAAATACACACAGTAAATATGAACATGCAACCAACGCATAGCCTGCGGTGTCGCACACACTGGCTCAGGGTGTTGCGCTGGGCACGTGTGATTCCACTGCAGTTGGACTGCGCAGAATCACTGCTAGGGGCTACTCATTATGTGATGATTGATTCTGCGCATCGCCTTCGTTCAAACGGATCCCCTCAAACACCCCTGATTGACTGTCTTCTCTCTCATCTCGCTCAAAGGCTTCTTCTAGCAGATAATGGCTGAAACGGGAGCAGCTTCAAAGGCATCTTCAGGTGGTTTGGACCCACTGGAAGTTGGTGAATAGCAGCGTTGAAGTGTCCGCTAGATGCTGATCTCGAGTCAGTTTTGCGTTAACCATAGGGAGGTAAATGTTAAGTTTGAGGGAGGGAAGCTCATCCTAGATCTGTACCTAGGTGGAACTTCACCCCGGAGCGTTCTCATTTGTCTACTGTATCCGGCACTATGCTGTCTATTATATAAATGATGTATTGCGCAGCCATTGTGAGTATGAAAACAACAAAGATATTAAAATAGACGAGAGGGCCGCGTCGCAGCATGTGCTCTTTACATCGAGGGTTATTAAGTCAAAGCGCTGTGCGAATTAAATTCATTTCAATCAGTGATTTTCTTGGAGTAGAGACTATATATTATCAGAAGGAGGTCCCCTCCCAGTAACTGACACACACACACACACACACACACACACACACACACACTCCTGACGTGGTAGGATAGAATGGCTTTGTGTGCAGAGATCACATGACGTTCTGTTCAATAGAATTCTGATACATTTTCTTCTCGCTCACTGAAATCTCTTTGTTTCTTAGTGAATGCTACTCGGTACAGAAGGATGAATTGTCATTGGACTATGGGCCGTAGAGTTTTAGTCTTTAGCCCAATCACGGCGGGCCTCGTCAGAACTTGGCGTCTGGGCTGAGCCGACCCTGAAGGTTTAATAATGAATCTAGGACTGATCAATCGCTAGAGAACAAAGTGATGCATTGTCTAATATTTGACTCTTTTGGATGCACGATTTGGTCACTCCGTCTGCCTCTTTGTTATTGGCAAGCTCCCCATAGGTCACAAATGGTAAAAATCCTGCCTCTTTGTTGTTGGCAAGCTCCCCATGGGTCACAAATGGTAAAAATCCTGCCTCTTTGTTATTGGCAAGCTCCCCATGGGTCACAAATGGTACAAATCCTGCCTCTTTGTTATTGGCAAGCTCCCCATGGGTCGCAAATGGTAAAAATCCTGCCTCTTTGTTATTGGCAAGCTCCCCATGGCTCACAAATGGTAAAAATCCTGCCTCTTTGTTATTGGCAAGCTCCCCATGGGTCACAAATGGTAAAAATCCTGCCTCTTTGTTATTGGCAAGCTCCCCATGGGTCGCAAATGGTAAAAATCCTGCCTCTTTATTATTGGCAAGCTCCCCATGGGTCGCAAATGGTAAAAATCCTGCCTCTTTGTTATTGGCAAGTTCCCCATGGGTCACAAATGGTAAAAATCCTGCCTCTTTATTATTGGCAAGTTCCCCATGGGTCGCAAATGGTAAAAATCCTGCCTCTTTATTATTGGCAAGCTCCCCATGGGTCGCAAATGGTAAAAATCCTGCCTCTTTATTATTGGCAAGCTCCCCATGGGTTGCAAATGGTAAAAATCCTGCCTCTTTATTATTGGCAAGCTCCCCATGGGTCGCAAATGGTAAAAATCCTGCCTCTTTTTTTCTAACCATTTTGTGCAGATGCTTTGCTCTTCAGAACAAATGTTCACAGAACAGGTAGTGACTGTTAAGAGATTTTTAACAGGACAAGACACGCAGTCTGCAAAGGTTCCCTTATTGTTATCGAACTCGTTTAAAGGTCAGAGCTGATACCTGTAGTTCACTCATGGCCAAGCCACAGGCCCCAATGGCAATATCCTCTTGTCAGTCCAAACGAAGTTTCCCTCGGACTGTGAGAGAGTACCAGCCTAATGGACAGGGCAATCACGACCATGGGCATGATGACAGCCTTTCAGACAGCCCCCTGAGAAAATAAAGCCCTGACTGAGCCTCATCACCTCTGTCATGTAACAGCCATTTCTTTAATGGGACACCTTCCCCCAACCCTGGTGTTTTCATCCTCACAGGAACACGAGTGCGCTAAGGTTTTGCACTTTATATAGGAAACAGAGGGGCATTTTGGTACGCAGCCAATCATTTTCTTCTTCTTCTTATTTTTTTAAACAAAAAAACGATTGAAACGACTCATCTTTTATTTATGGGTGATGCCATCACATCTTCTTTATTGGAATGTGACTTTACCCAGCACCTCGTTCCATTAACGCCTTTTAGTGCCGCCGACATATCTAAACTCCACCCATGTCTGTTGTCACGGTGTGAGGCTGGCAGAGAGCGAGCTTATCTGAACCTGCGTCAGACTGCTGCATCCGGTATAGTTATCACCACTGTATGCCCGGCCAGGGGAGCAGCACAGCATAGCATAGCCTCACTGGCATCATGTATCTGTCGCGATGTCTGGCTGGCTGGATGGATGGTACCATGTGGTCACACAAGTTACGCTACCTGTGCTCGTGCTATTGGGAGACAGCACACATCACATACATACATATGTTGTTTCAGTTCTGGGCCGTGTTCAGTCTCTTCCAAATACCATCACCTCCCTGAGGGTACATGGAATTACAGACCCAGTGAAGTCATTGGTTGTCCTGAGCTTTTTGATGTGTAAACCCAAAGTGTGTGTGTGTGTGTGTGTGTGTGTGTATTTTTGTTGTGTCATGTGCATACATGCCTGAGGCAGTGTATATGTGCACAGGAGTGTGTTCATTCATGCCTGTGTATTGATCTCTCCGTGTCGTCTTAGTTTGTCAATTCCAGACCTGCACGGTTTGTTGATCCCTTCCTTTTTCTCTCCTCTCTTTTTCTCCTCTCTTTTTCTCTCCTATCTCTCTCTCCTCTCTTTTTCTCTCCTCTCTCTCCTCTCTTTCTATCCTCTCTCTCTCCTCTCTTTTTCTCTCCTCTCTCTCTCCTCTCTCTCTCTCCTCTCTTTTTCTCTCCTCTCTCTCTCCTCTCTTTTTCTCTCCTCTCTTTTTCTCTCCTCTCTTCTCTCTTTTTCTCTCCTCTCTTTTTCTCTCCTCTCTCTCTTTTTCTCTCCTCTCTCTCCTCTCTCTCCTCTCTCCTCTCTCTCCTCTCTTTTTCTCTCTCCTCTCTTTTTCTCTCTCCTCTCTCTCTCTCTCCTCTCTTTCCTCAGATCTGCTGAACGGCGCTCAGGAGAAATGTGAGCTTCCCCCCATGGACGGCTTCCCTCACTGTGAGGGCAAAGTCAAGGTCAGCGACATACACACGCGCTCACACGCACACATGCGCACACGCACAAACACACACACACACACACACACACACATCCACTAACCACCAGCAACAGCAGTAATCACAGCCCTCCAGCCCCAGGCCAGAGTCTGCCCGGAGCAGATACCGTCATATCATAAAGGCCATCTGCTCTGTGCGCTGCTCCCAAGCCTCCGCTGGCACAAAGGAAAGGCAGGCATGGCTAGCCGATCACCATTTTTAAAAGAGACAAAACAGGGCTCAAACAGGCTCCCTAGCGGAAACAGATGAGCTGTTTTGTCCTATTTAGCTTCCCTTTGTCTCAAATGTCTATCTCCTTTCTCTTTTTTTAAATGGGATTATTTCAACCACATTAAATCTCAAGTGTTTCATTGAGGTTAAATCAGAATGCAGCTTTTCAGTGTATTCTGTTGCGCGTGGCCTAAATGTTTCTGCTGACTAAACTGTTGGCTCGTAAAATAACTTCAGACAGTTTCTTTTATTCCTCTGGCGTTTTTATGGGTATGGTGGAAATCCCAGCTGTCACAGTGCTATATAATACTGTACATGGTACAAACTTCCTACTGGCATCCTTTTCCTTCCTGTTATTGTGCTCTGATGGATGGAATAATTATTATTAGAATAATTTTTCACAAGGTTTTCAGCGGGAACAAAAGACATATTGAAGACTTCTTGCTCCTTCCCATTACAATATACTTCGGAATTCATAAACCCCTGTCGAATACCTTTTCAAGTCAATTGGCTGCACGTGATGTTTTCATCTGCCTTGCGTGACTCATTCCAGGGGACTTACTTGGGTGGCTGTCAATCTCAGTGGAATTAGTTAGGGCAGTCTCATATAAACCTACACCGACTCTGCATAGCCTAGTCATTCAAAAACAATGGGATGGAAATCGGATAGAAAAATCTGATGGAAATTGCAGTGATGGAAAGAGGCAATGGCAGGCTACGTCCCAAATGGCAGCCTATTCCCTATGTCGTGCACTACTTTTGACAAGGGCCCATAATGAATAGGGTGTCATTTGAGACTCAGCCTTAATGTGTCAGTGTTGGAGTGGAACACCATTATTCCTAACCCAGACTGTAAGCCATATTCCCCCGTAGCCTTGGCCAAGTCGTATCCCCACTCTGTGCCTTCACTCTGCTCCTTCACTCTGCTCCTTCACTCTGCTCCTTCACTCTGCGCCTTCACTCTGCGCCTTCACTCTGCGCCTTCACTCTGCGCCTTCACTCTGCGCCTTCACTCTGCGCCTTCACTCTGCTCCTTCACTCTGCTCCTTCACTCTGCGCCTTCACTCTGCGCCTTCACTCTGCTCCTTCACTCTGCGCCTTCACTCTGCTCCTTCACTCTGCTCTTTCACTCTGCTCCTTCACTCTGCGCCTTCACTCTGCGCCTTCACTCTGCGCCTTCACTCTGCGCCTTCACTCTGCTTCTTCACTCTGCGCCTTCACTGGGATTCAGCAGATTTTTTTTCCTTCTTTCTTTAACCTTTGTTTAACTAGGCAAGTCAGTTAAGAACACATTCTTATTTACAATGACGGCCTAGGAACAGTGGGTTAACTGCCTTGTTCAGGGGCAGAACGACAGATTTTTACCGTGTCAGCTCGGGGATTCGATCCAGCAACCTTTTGGTTACTTTCCCAACACTAACCACTATGCTACCTGCCGTTTTGCACATCTCCATCTGTGAACATCTGAAAACAATGTATTTTTTGCGGTTGAATCTCAAATGTCAGCCCATTCAACAAAAAACACTGTTTCACTTTCAGTGCCATTGACACTTTGCCCAGAATCACTTTTTTTGTCCCTGTTTCTTTGCTTATTTTGCCTGGTTCTTTTTCTTGGATTGGGTCCACACACACACATCCCACAGCTCCTACACATGGGATAGGAGGACTGGCCAAGGCATGTGGATTGGTAGGCTAAACTGGAACCTATTGTGTTCAGTCCTGATTAAGTCTCTCCTCCTCTTTTTCAGTGGATGAAGGACATGTGGCGGTCAGACTCATGCTACACTAACTACGGTGTGGACGGCTCCACCTGCTCCTTCTTCATATATCTCAGCGAGGTGAGTGGTGTCTGTGTCTGTCTGTGCACGTGTGTCTGTGCACGTGTGTCTGTGTCCGTGCGCACAGTGGCTACAGTGTGGTTTGATCTACTCATTGACATTCAGTGTTAACAGCCTAGGGGACGTGGAACGCCCCAGCTCTTTACGTATTCATCCACTGCAACTCCACGCGCCCTTGACGACTGAACTATGTACTTGTGAATTATACTACAGCGCCAAATTTTTTTCTAGGAGTTGATATGGAAACATGTACTGTAGCATTCTGATGACCCTAGCGAGTACGGTACGCACACCCAAACATAACACTCCAGATGTAAAGCCTGTTTATACCGTAGCATTCTGATGACCCTAGCGAGTACGGTACGCACACCCAAACACAACACTCCAGATGTAAAGCCCGTTTATACCGTAGCATTCACAAATAAGGTTTGTCCTCTGTTGGTCAATGAGAAGCTCATTGCTAAGTAGCAATGACTGAACTGAAGTTTTTAATCAAACTCAAGTCCCTGACTCTTTATGTTGATTATTCTCGGTCAGATGTGGGAGCTGGTCAGATGTGGGAGCTGGTCAGATGTGGGAGCTTATAAATGTTGAGATCAGTGCTTGGGGGAAGTGCAGTGTCATTTTACTCTACTGAAAATACCTGTTGGGAGAGACATGTACCTTATCCATTAAAGGAAAACTCCACCCCAAAACTATATTCTAGTATTTGTTTCATTAGTCCATTGTTGATATAGTCCCAAAATGTTTTGCATGGCAGCAATCAAGATATATCACTTTCAAAATACAGCCAGTATGATGCATTTTGCATCATGTTATGCAACACTCGGCATCATATGATGCAAAATGCATAACACCGGCTGTATTTCTGTATTATGAACGTTTATATGGCACGAGAACTTGATTGCTGACATGTAAAACATTTTGGGACTGTGTGTGTGGGTGGAATTCTCCTTTAAGGTAGAGAGAGGGTGGCTGCGTACCAAATGCCATCCTATTCCCTATTTAGTACAGTAACTCTGACTAGGGCCCATAGGGAACTTTTAGGTACGCAGCCAGTGAGAGGTCTATGCAGTGAGACGGCGCTCTATCTCAGTCGGTGTGACTTGTTTTCACAATGGCGATATGCATGTATTTCCATGTAGTATCAGCCTTGTTCGTTCTCTCTCTGCCTCTCTACTTTTGGCCAGAGCCCTACACCCTTTCAGCCAGAAACCCCAAAAGTAGTGCACTATATGGGGAATAGGATGTCATTACAGTAGGGTGGGGCCAAATTGTTTCTCTGTCTATCTTTGTATCTGCACTCAGTGAGGCTGGGCCCACCATTGCTATTCGATGCATCAAACACCCCCCCCCCCCCCCCCCCCCCCTTTCCCCATCAGAACATCTGAAGTGAGATCAAAGTGAGCCAGGCCACTGTCGGCATGACATCTGCTTTCACTGAAACAATTACCTGCCTAATGATTTCCTGATTTGCCTCCTAGGCTGCATCCCAAATGTTACCCTATTTCCTATATATAGTGAATGACTTTTAACCAGGGCCTATATTGCTCTTATCTAACGTAGTGCACCACAAAGGGAAGCGGGTGCCATTTTGGGACACAACCCTAGTGTCCCTGCCTCCCTCCCTCGCCCCTGCGTCCTCCTCTCTCTCCTCTCCGTTGGCAGAGTTCACAGGCCCCATACTCTGTCATATTTTCCATCTCAGTTCCTTCTGATGTTAATGTCATTTTAGGTGGAGAACTGGTGCCCGCACCTGCCGTGGAGGACCAAGACACTGGACGAGGAGGCCGACCGGAGGGGCCAGGTGAGTGTCTGAACTGAAGGGCTTTCCACACTGCCAAGCCGAGACAAACTGAGTATAGTTGCTTGAACCGCGCTGGAAAGGACAACGGGAAAATGAAATGTTAGAGCCAACACAGTTCGGGTTGGCACGATGTGAAAATGATAACGTGATAAGAAAATATCCTAAAACACAATAGTGAAAAGGGCGTAAGTGCCAGTCTCTGCACCCTGCTGAAAGACCCAACAGCCTGGCCAGTCCTTTTCACTCTCACCACTCTGGGGCCAGACAGAATACCCAGCCTGAAGACAAATGCCACAAAAGTCACGAGGGCATTGAATAGCTTTTATAATGTTAGAACATGTGTTCTTTAGAAATGACCTCTTCCACTTGTCTTTTAGCTCAAATGGTACCGACCTAATGCATAAGCAATGTTAGATGCTGCACATAGGCTAACACACACACTGTCTGAAGAGTCGAGTCACTCCAGTGATTGCGTTAGTAACTGACTATAGAGCGGGAGAGGATTTATACCATGACGCCGGTCGCCATGCCAATGGGCACTCGCTTAAATCTCCTTACAGGGCCGTCTGAGGTCAGAACTCCGGGCGTGGCTCGCCGTTATTGACTTGAAATATACTCCTGGTTGTGGATAATGCGATAAGTCCAAATGTAATACTCTTTGCCCCCCTTCGGATGTTCTTTTGTTTTTGAGATCACCATTGATGGTGGCTGTTGTTGTTGTTGTTGTTGTTGACCTGGGCCCATAACGCTATGGGTTAAAAGTAGTGCACTATATAGGGAATAGGGTGCCATTTCGGACACGATCCCCCAGACTTTTCTCTCCCAGTGATTTCCTGTCCTGATGAGGGATGGTAATACACTGCCAGAGCGTTGTTTCCCCAGCTTTAGCAGCTGTTAATGGCAGGCAGGACGACATCTCAACCAAGCCGCCTGTGGGGAAAGCTTTCTTAATTATTGACCCGAGAGAAGCGGAGAAATGTGTAGATTGGTATCGTTGCATTCCTGCGTTCAATGAGGAGCCATACGTCTTTGCAATGCAAAGAGCGCCTGGCAGAACTTGGCACTCTGTAGCTTTAGTGTTTAAGTTGATGAGAATCCCCTCTATGTCCTGTATATCCAATGTGCGTGTTGGAGATTTTGACAGCGTTACAGAATCACTGATCTACAAATGACCTCAAATCCTACATACAGTGGGGCAAAAAAGTATTCAGCCACCAATTGTGCAAGTTCTCCCACTTAAAAAGATGAGGGGCCTGCAATTTTCATCATAGGTACACTTCAACTATGACAGACAAAATGAGAAAGAAATATCCACAAAATCACATTGTAGGATTTTTAATTAATTTATTTGCAAATTATGGTGGAAAATAAGTATTTGGTCAATAACAAAAGTTTATCTCAATACTTTGTTATATACCCTTTGTTGGCAATGACAGAGGTCAAACGTTTTCTGTAAGTCTTCACAAGGTTTTCACACACTGTTGCTGGTACTTTGGCCCATTCCTCCATGCAGATCTCCTCTAGAGCTGTGACGTTTTGGGGCTGTTGCTGGGCAACATGGACTTTCAACTCCCTCCAACGATTTTCTATGGGGTTGAGATCTGGAGACTGGCTAGGCCACTCCAGGACCTTGAAATGCTTCTTACGAAGCCACTCCTTCGTTGCCCGGGCGGTGTGTTTGGGATCATTGTCATGTTGAAAGACCCAGCCACGTTTCATCTTCAATGCCCTTGCTGATGGAAGGAGGTTTTCACTCAAAATCTCACGATACATGGCCCCATTCATTCTTTCCTTTACACGGATCAGTCGTCCTGCTCCCTTTGCAGAAAAACAGCCCCAAAGCATGATGTTTCCACCCCCATGCTTCACAGTAGGTATGGTGTTCTTTGGATGCAACTCAGCATTCTTTTTCCTCCAAACACGACGAGTTGAGTTTTTACCTAAAAGTTATATTTTGGTTTCATCTGACCATATGACATTCTCCCAATCTTCTTCTGGATCATCCAAATGCTCTCTAGCAAACTTCAGACGGGCCTGGACATGTACTGGCTTAAGCAGGGGGACACGCCTGGCACTGCAGGATTTGAGTCCCCGGCGGCATAGTGTGTTACTGATGGTTGGCTTTGTTACTTTGGTCCCAGTTCTCTGCAGGTCATTCACTAGGTCCCCCCGTGTGGTTCTGGGATTTTTGCTCACCGTTCTTGTGATCATTTTGACCCCAAGGGGTGAGATCTTGCGTGGAGCCCCAGATCGAGGGAGATTATCAGTGGTCTTGTATGTCTTCCATTTCTTAATAATTGCTCCCACAGTTGATTTCTTCAAACCAAGCTGCTTACCTATTGCAGATTCCGTCTTCCCAGCCTGGTGCAGGTCTACAATTTTGTTTCTGGTGTCTTTTGACAGCTCTTTGGTCTTGGCCATAGTGGAGTTTGGAGTGTGACTGTTTGAGGTTGTGGACAGGTGTCTTTTATACTGATAACAAGTTCAAACAGGTGCCATTAATACAGGTAACGAGTGGAGGACAGAGGAGCCTCTTAAAGAAGAAGTTACAGGTCTGTGAGAACCAGAAATCTTGCTTGTTTTTAGGTGACCAAATACTTATTTTCCACCATAATTTGCAAATAAATTCATTCAAAATCCTGCAGTGTGATTTTCTGGATTTTTTCCCCTCATTTTGTCTGTCATAGTTGAAGTGTACCTATGATGAAAATTACAGGCCTCTCTCATCTTTTTAAGTTGGAGAACTTGCACAATTGGTGGCTGACTAAATACTTTTTTGCCCCACTGTAACTACTCATCATGTAATGAAGATCAGCGATTCTCTGCCTCCTTGCTCAAACTGATCACGACAAACACAATTGTGCGTGCTCGTTTGTCATCGTCCTGTGCCCCAGGTGGGTGGAGATTTCACTTTAGTCTAAAATGTGCACACTCCGCCCACCTGGAGCTTCTGCCGATCCAAAACTTGTCTACCTACCCCCTTTCAGAGGCTAACGTTCTCTTTCTATAGGGTAAACCTTGGGTTAAACCATAACGCCTAAAGAGTAGGGGTGTCTAACTTGTGTCGTGTCTTCCTAGACGGAGATCCGGACGAGCTTCGAGGAGCTATACCGGGTCACGTCTCGGCGAGAGGAGTTCCGCTGGATGATGCTCCGGATAAAGCGCATGGAAGACCCCTGGATCAACGCCATCCGCGCCCTGGCTGCCAAGCAGAACCTGGCCAAGCGCAAGAGGAAGAAGGTAGGACACGGACACGCTCTCAAACACGTACTCATGTGCACGCACACACATACTCATGCAAGCTTGCACTTAAAACACTTGCACGCACTCACACAAACACACAGCCAAAAATATATTAGCTACTTGGAGAATAGAAGAATAGAGAATATTAGAGAATATAGAGAATATTGGAGAACAGAGTCAGCCCATGCCTTTCTGAACTGAGAATATTGAAACAAGGAAAGTCTATTGTGTTCTGCTACCTGGCCCCAACGATTAGTAATGGAGGTTTCAGTTCCCTAGTGATCTTCAGGACTTCCTCTTTCTGACTCTACGGCTTTTAACAGTGTGGATATGACATATGGTGAGAGACCTACTTCCTCTGGTTAGAGTGGAACAACGTCTCTTTGCAGCTGAAACTCCAATTCTTCACTTTTTTCCCAAGAAGTGTACGCTTACATACTCTTTATAATGGATTTTTAAAACACATGATTGGTGTAAGCATTGGCTTGAGTGAGCAAGAGTACACTTTAGGAGAAGTGGGGAGAATCGGGACCCAGCCCAACCTCTCATGCCAAAGGCTCCGAGCAGGAACAAAGTAGCCTGATCCCAGATCTCTTTGTGCAGTCTTGCCAACTTGGCAAGACCACACAAACAGATCTGGGATCAGGCCAGGAACAAGGAGCCTTCCCCATTTCCATGACCCTAAAGAGTCAAGATAGGCTTGGTCCCAAACGGCACCCTATTCCCTGTAAATTGCAATACTTTTCACCGTAGCCTTATATTCCCTGGCCGACAGTAGTGCACTATATAGGGAATTAGGATGCCATTTGAAACAGTCACAGTGTGCTGAAAGGTTGATTTTTATATTATTACAGTCATAATCCTCTCTCTACCCATTAATCCCTGAACAATGCACCTTGGTGATTGTGTCTCCGTCCCAAATTGCACCCTATCCTCTACATAGTTTACTACTCTGGGACCTGGTCAAAAGCAGTGGACTATATAGGGAATAGGGTGCTGTTTGAGACGCTGGCTAACACGGCAGCTGAAAGTGTGTTGAGAACGTCCATAGAAAGCACAGAACATTGTAAAGTTGGATTCTGTCCCGTGGCTCAGTGTGTTCCCTGGTGGGTAGAAGGAGACTTGTGCGCTCCGATGTTAATAATGATACGTCTTCTGTGGAGCGCATCTTGCGTTCTGCCATGCTGTACTCGGGGACTTGAAACGAGCCTGCCGTTTGAATAGGGAAAATGCCTTATTACATTTTTCCAACCCATTGAATTGCGTTTGGATTACTTCACGAACTAAAGACGCACACCCAGATGGTTGGCGATGTGCCCGAACATACTTGAATAAAGAAAGTTACACACTATATTACACCGTGATTTATTGGGTTGGTAATACTGTACGAATTTCTTAAATGTTGATGATATAACCCATTTCCTTACTTCTCTGTATTGATAGCCCCGTTGGGAATCAAACTCGCAACCCTGGCATTGCTAGCGCCATGCTTTAACCAACTGAGCCACAATGAGAAACAATAGATTTAAACTGAACTGACACCATCCATGCCCCTCTCTCTCTGTCAGATCCTGGTGCACCTGGGCCTGTTGACCAAGGAGTCGGGCTTCAAGATCGCAGAGAACGCCTTCAGTGGGGGGCCCCTGGGGGAGCTGGTGCAATGGAGCGACCTCATCACCACCCTCTACCTGCTGGGCCACGACGTACGCATCTCTGCCTCCTTGGCCGAGCTCAAAGAGTAAGTGTGTGTGTGTGTGTGTGTGTGTGTCTGTGTGTGTGTGCACCCCTCAGACATATCTGGGTGGTGTTCAGTGGAGAGTACCGTAGCGAAACGGCTAAAAATGTTTTCCAACGTAAAATTATGAAGGGCGTTTCTTCTTGAACAGTTCTAGGATCATAATGAATAAGGTTGGGACTTGATCCTAGATCAGCAGCACTCCTACTCTGAGACACTTTATGGATACAGGTCCAGGTCTCGCCTGTCCATGTAGTCTTATTCATTGTGCTCTAAAAAGCTAAACTGATCCTAAATCAGCAGCACTCCTACTCTTGAGATGCTTGATACATACAGCCCCTGGTATTACCTCCCCAAGGTCACCTATGGAATGAGCAGCCGAAGCTAAGTACAGCTAAAGCTAGTGTAATGTGAGGTGGTTGCAACCCACCTACTTCTGAAAAAACACCCACATGTTATTTGTGTGCTCTAGTCCCGCTTCGTTAGGTAAAACCTGTCTCACATTGCTTCCTATTTGCATAAGAGGGGTTTACTGTGTGTAAACAATCCATAGCTTTCTTCTCTTTGTTTGTTGTGTGTTTACATCATGTTGTTGCTCTCTTTTTGTAATATATTACAATACCACGTTATTGTCCATGTTACAGTGAATTTAAAACTGTTCTCAACCCCAGAGCCCTGGTCACAAGTAGTGAACCATATAGGGGAATATGGTGCCATTTCAGATACACCCGGTGTGTCCTAACTAAGCCCACTCCCTTGTGCAGGATCATGAGGAGAGTGATGGGGAACAAGTCCAGCTGCCCCACCCAGGGGGACAAGGTGGTGGAGCTCATCTACATTGACATTGTGGGCCTGACCCAGTTCAAGAAGACACTGGGGCCCTCCTGGGTCCACTACCAGTAAGTACTCCATATACAGTGCCTTGCGAAAGTATTCGGCCCCCTTGAACTTTGCCACATTTCAGGCTTCAAACATAAATATATAAAACTGTATTTTTTTGTGAAGAATCAACAACAA
Source organism: Oncorhynchus clarkii lewisi (assembly GCF_045791955.1). NCBI lineage: Eukaryota > Metazoa > Chordata > Actinopteri > Salmoniformes > Salmonidae > Oncorhynchus > Oncorhynchus clarkii. The sequence goes on from NC_092153.1 coordinate 24,652,998, forward strand.
GTGGGACACAATCATGAAGTGGAACGACATTTATTGGATATTTCAAACTTTTTTAACAAATCAAAAACTGAAAAATTGGGCGTGCAAAATTATTCAGCCCCTTTACTTTCAGTGCAGCAAACTCTCTCCAGAAGTTCAGTGAGGATCTCTGAATGATCCAATGTTGACCTAAATGACTAATGATGATAAATACAATCCACCTGTGTGTAATCAAGTATCCGTATAAATGCACCTGCACTGTGATAGTCTCAGAGGTCCGTTAAAAGCGCAGAGAGCATCATGAAGAACAAGGAACACACCAGGCAGGTCCGAGATACTGTTGTGAAGAAGTTTAAAGCCGGATTTGGATACAAAAAGATTTCCCAAGCTTTAAACATCCCAAGGAGCACTGTGCAAGCGATAATATTGAAATGGAAGGAGTATCAGACCACTGCAAATCTACCAAGACCTGGCCGTCCCTCTAAACTTTCAGCTCATACAAGGAGAAGACTGATCAGAGATGCAGCCAAGAGGCCCATGATCACTCTGGATGAACTGCAGAGATCTACAGCTGAGGTGGGAGACTCTGTCCATAGGACAACAATCAGTCGTATAGTGCACAAATCTGGCCTTTATGGAAGAGTGGCAAGAAGAAAGCCATTTCTTAAAGATATCCATAAAAAGTGTCGTTTAAAGTTTGCCAAAAGCCACCTGGGAAACACACCAAACATGTGGAAGAAGGTGCTCTGGTCAGATGAAACCAAAATTGAACTTTTTGGCAACAATGCAAGACGTTATGTTTGGCGTAAAAGCAACACAGCTGAACACACCATCCCCACTGTCAAACATGGTGGTGGCAGCATCATGGTTTGGGCCTGCTTTTCTTCAGCAGGGACAGGGAATATGGTTAAAATTGATGGGAAGATGGATGGAGCCAAATACAGGACCATTCTGGAAGAAAACCTGATGGAGTCTGCAAAAGACCTGAGACTGGGACGGAGATTTGTCTTCCAACAAGACAATGATCCAAAACATAAAGCAAAATCTACAATGGAATGGTTCAAAAATAAACATATCCAGGTGTTAGAATGGCCAAGTCAAAGTCCAGACCTGAATCCAATCGAGAATCTGTGGAAAGAACTGAAAACTGCTGTTCACAAATGCTCTCCATCCAACCTCACTGAGCTCGAGCTGTTTTGCACGGAGGAATGGGAAAAAATTTCAGTCTCTCGATGTGCAAAACTGATAGAGACATACCCCAAGCGACTTACAGCTGTAATCGCAGCAAAAGGTGGCGCTACAAAGTATTAACTTAAGGGGGCTGAATAATTTTGCACGCCCAATTTTTCAGTTTTTGATTTGTTAAAAAAGTTTGAAATATCCAATAAATGTTGTTCCACTTCATGATTGTGTCCCACTTGTTGTTGATTCTTCACAAAAAAATACAGTTTTATATCTTTATGTTTGAAGCCTGAAATGTGGCAAAAGGTCGCAAAGTTCAAGGGGGCCGAATACTTTCGCAAGGCACTGTATATATATCTCTGTCTCCCTGTCTGTCTGTCTCTGTCTGTCTACACATCCACCTCATCTATGGGCTGGGACATGTGATGTTTTAAATTTTTTTATTTAACTAGGCAAGTCAGTTAAGAACACATTTTTATTTACAATGACTGCCTACCCTGCCCAAACCCTAACCCAGATGATGCTGGGCCAATTGTGCGCAGCCCTATGGGACCCCCAATCACGGCCGGTTGTGATACAGCCTGGAATCGAACCAGGGTCTGTAGTGATGCCTCTAGCACTGAGATGCAGTGCCTTAGACCACTGCACCACTCGGGAGTGTGTGTGATGTTCATTTAGTTAGATGGAGAGTGAGAGAGAAGTTACTTACACATCTCCTTCCTAGAAGAACACCTATCAACTAACACAACTCATCTCACATACACATGGTTCTGAAATCTATCTGACTCGTCATACAATGCCTTAGTTAAAAATATGAGCATCCTAGTTTTTCATCCAATGAGTTTCCTGGTATCCTCGTTTACGCCTGTGTCAGGGGGTATATTTGATTTGATTTGATCTCTTTGGAATCCGCATCCTCCTTGCTGCTCTGACTAATTGGGAAGTGGGAACATTGTCAGGCTCTCTGTCTGTGTCCCTCTGAGTCTCCCGAGGCTGTATCCCTCCCTGTAGGATACCAAGCATTGCTGGGGCACGCTGTCAGACTGTTCGCCCACCGCTCATTTACTGATTGGAGAGAAGTGGAGAGAGGTTGGCGGGATGAAAAGAGGCCTATTTCCTGCAGCTCATTTGATACCTGGTGGGGTAGCTATTCAGGAGGCAAAGACCCAGGCACAGAGGGTGGGACCAGATGTGATTTACACACTCATTAGCATCTGAATGAGTAGGCTGAGACTAAGGCCCAGGCTGGGTTGACATTTGAGTCATTTCGCAAGATGCTCTTTTCCAGAGCAACTTACAGTAGTGGGTGCATACATTTTCATACTTTTTTCTCGTACTAGTCCCCCGTGGGAATCGAACCCACAACCCTGGTGTTGCAAGCGCCATGCTCTCCGAGGTGGGCCTGCTCCCCCTGCCTGGATGGGTGGATGGGTTTTTCTTCTGTAAGCCCCTCATTTTATTTTCAAGCTAACAAAAGTCTTCAGGTCTCATGCAAGGCTTCTCATCGAACAAGCTCACTATCATGTGAACCAGCTCTGTTACAGTGGCTGCCATCAAACTGTTCTTTCACTGGGCTAAAATTGCATTACGTCTGAGCACAATCGTTTGATGTTCCAATGTTGGTAGGCCGTTTCCACGGGAACATCAGGTCAAGGTCTTAACTCTTAATGGGGAGCGGTGGTCATGGTTGTGTCGTCTGTTAATGTGTCTGTTTTCTGCCCACTCTCTAATGTGCGCGTGCGTTTGTCCGCTCCACTGATAAGACTGTCTGAACCGGCACCTTGTACTCCTTGCCACTGATCTGAACAATCTTTGAATTACAACCTTTGTCTCCAGTCGACAACAACCTCATTTGAAAGACTTTCACTTGCATCTCTCTCTCTCTCTCTCTCTGTCTCTCGCTCTGATAAACTCCTAAGAATGCTGTACTGTGTCTGACAATACACATGTGTCTCAAAAAGAAGAGATTTGCATGCTGTGGCTTTAGTCCCACTGGTCTTAAGTATGACTAATTGTTCCTCTGAAGTATCCCAACGGTGTGGTTGGAGGTTGTTACGAGAACTGCCTTGTGAGAACAAGAAGTCAGGTTCGCTAATAGCCCCAAGATTTCCTTTCTCGTGTCAACACGTTTTGTTTGTTTCGGGTTTGCATTCTGTTTCATCTTGCTATGAGGAAATTGACTGGGATGCATCCCAAATGGCTCCCTATTCCCTTTAATATGCATTTGTTTTGACCAAGGCCCCTGGTCAAAAGTAGTGCGCTATTTAGGGAATAGGGAGCCGTTTGGGACATATACTCAACCTTTTTACAGACGGTGTGGTCGTAATGCAGGTTCCAGCTGGCATTTTCATGAGTGTATTGATTAATTCCTCGTTATACATATCGGTGAAGACATTTACATTTGGCCACTTGATTCAGTGTTGATTTTGTGACGTGCACTTCCAGGAAGGTTATAAGATGCCTCGGTTTTACTGTAACTTCAGGCAAAAGTTCTGTTGAAAGTGCATTTTGATTTTTAAGCCCGACGAATCACGTCATGGAGCAGTTTGGTCTCATAGTTATCTAATCCTGTCTTGTTTACGTTCTTACATATGTCCTCTCCTTCCTCCTCCTTGTCTATCCAGCTCTCTCCCTCTCTACTTAAAGCGATGCTCCAGAACCTTTGTATAATTTCAGCCAGTAGTTTTGAAAATGGTGCTCACGAGCCAAAACGGGTCCCTGTTTTTTTTTGTGTGTACTACGTCATTATTTTTTTGTGTGTACTACGTCATTATTTTTTTGTGTACTACGCCATTATTTTTTTGTGTACTACGTCATTATTTTTTTGTGTACTACGTCATTATTTTTTTGTGTACTACGTCATTATTTTTTTGTGTACTACGCCATTATTTTTTTGTGTACTACGTCATTATTTTTTTGTGTACTACGTCATTATTTTTTTGTGTACTACGTCATTATTTTTTTGTGTACTACGTCATTATTTTTTTGTGTACTACGTCATCCAATTGTGATTCATTACGTAGAATATGTTATTGTTTGCAATTCCTATAACATGTTGCATCCAATTCGTACAATATGTTACAAATTTGTCGTGCTTAAGATCCTGGACTGCATCTTGAAGTGTCTTTCATTTTCCAGCCTCTCCAGAACAGCTTCTAATATAGAACAATTCTACATTAATGTGAATGCCACCATGATTACGGATAGTCCTGAATAATGATGAGTGAGAAAGTTAGACGCACAAATATCATACCCCCAAGACATGCTATCCTCTCACCATTACAATAAGAGGGGAGGTTAGCATTTTATATCATACCCCCAAGAAAGGCTAACATCGCACCGTTACAATGACAGGGGACATGCTAATCTCTCACCATTACAATAACAGGGGAGGATAGCATTTTATATCATACCCCCAAGACATGCTAACCTCTCCCCATTACAATAACAGGGGAGGATAGCATTTTATATCATACCCCCAAGACATGCTAACCCTCACCATTACAATAACAGGGGAGGATAGCATTTTATATCATACCCCCAAGACATGCTAAACTCTCACCATTACAATAACAGGGGAGGATAGCATTTTATATCATACATGCTAACCCTCACCATTACAATAACAGGGGAGGATAGCATTTTATATCATACCCCCAAGACATGCTAACCCTCACTATTACAATAACAGGTGAGGTTAGTATTTTATATCATACCCCCAAGACATGCTAACCTCTCCCCATTACAATAACAGGAGGGAATAGCATTTTATATCATACCCCCAAGACATGCTAACCTCTCCCCATTACAATAACAGGAGGGAATAGCATTTTATATCATACCCCCAAGACATGCTAACCCTCACTATTACAATAACAGGTGAGGTTAGTATTTTATATCATACCCCCAAGACATGCTAACCTCTCACCATTACAATAACAGGAGGGAATAGCATTTTATAACATACCCCCAAGACATGCTAACCCTCACCATCACAATAACAGGGGAGGTTAGTATTTTATATCATACCCCCAAGACGTGCTAACCTCTCACCATTACAATAACAGGGGACATGCTAACCTCTCACCATTACAATAACAGGGGAGGTTAGTATTTTATATCATACCCCCAAGACGTGCTAACCTCTCACCATTACAATAACAGGGGAGGTTAGCACTTTATATCATACCCCCAAGACATGCTAACCTCTCACCATTACAATAACAGGGGACATGCTAACCTCTCACCATTACAATAACAGGGGAGGTTAGCATTTTATATCATACCCCCAAGACATGCTAACCTCTCACCATCACAATAACAGGGGAGGTTAGCATTTTAGATCATACCTCCAAGACATGCTAACCCTCACCATTACAATAACAGGAGGGGTTAGCATTTTATATCATACTCCCAAGACATGCTAACCTCTCACCATTACAATAACAGGAGGGGTTAGCATTTTATATCATACCCCCAAGACATGCTAACCTCTCACCATTACAATAACAGGGGAGGTTAGCATTTTATATCATACCCCCAAGACATGCTAACCTCTCACCATTACAATAACAGGGGAGGTTAGCATTTTGGGGGGTATGATATTTTTTGCATCTAACCTTTTCACTCATCATTATTCAAGATTCATTCAGGACTATCCATAATCATGGTAGCATCCACATTAATGTAGAAGTGTTCAGAAACATATTCTATTCTTATTTACAATAAAAGTGACTCCAAAATGTTCACAATACATTATTTGCCATTCATTTCTATTGGGCACAAAATAATAATGTTAGCATACACATGAATGTAGAAGTGTTAAAACATGTATTATATTCTTATTTACAATAAAACCTCATAGTCATTGTATCATTTCAAATCCAAAGTGCTGGAGTACAGAGCCAAAACAGCAAAACATGTATCACTGTCCCAATACTTTTGGAGCTCACTGTAGTGGACTATTTTGACCAAAACCCTATGGGACTCTTGTCAAAAGTAGTGCACTGCACTATATAGGGAATAGGGTGCCATTAGGGAGCAGTCTGAGTCTCAAGAGGGAAGAGAATTTGAGACTGAGGATTGTGTTCTAAGGCCAAAGTGAAAGTGAGTGGAGTTGTTCAGGCCAGTGAAAGGACTGTAGGGAGAATCCCAGTGGTCGGCTCAGCAATATTAGTGGTTTTAGAATGAATGAGTGCAGCCGCCTATCCTGTCCTGTCACTCTTCTTCCCTCTCGTGCACACACACGCAGGCAGGCACACACACAAGCAGGCACACACACAAGCAGGCACACACACAAGCAGGCACACACGGAAACACACAGATGCAGGCAGGAACAAACACACATTCACTCGTTCTTTCTCTTTCTGTATCGATCTATGTATTGGTCTATATCTCTCAAACACTCTCACTACAGAAAACCAATGCTTGCTTCAGTCATCCTATCGACTGTAATCATTATTTGCTGGCTATAATACGCTATAATTTCAGTTTGTCTAATTCTCAATACTACATGGGAATCATTATAGACACATGACTGATATCTTAAAGGCGACCGTTTTGTACTCCTTGCCACTGATCTGAACAATGTTTGAATTACAACCTTTGTCTCCAGTCTACAACAATCTCATTTGAAAGACTATTTCACCTGCATCTCTCTCTCATAATCTCCTAAGAATGTTGTACTGTGTCTGACAATACACACACGTCTCAAAAAGAAGAGATTTGCATGCTGCGGCTTTAGTCACACTGGTCTTAAGTTTCCTCATTGTGAATCCATTTCCCCTATTTCCTGAGCATCTTGAGACGACACACACACACGCACACACAGTGTCTTTCTCTCTTTTCTTTCTCTCTCTCTTTCTCACGCATGCACACACCCACCCACCCACCATCTGCGAAACATCTGCCTGGTCAGGAGTGGCCTTGCCTGGGCTGCCAGACTGAGCTTAGCCGGCCCCTCTGGTACTCCTGGCTCCTCATCAATTTTACATTTTTTTAATGCTCATTATTACACCTCCACCCCACCAGGGGTCAATCAAAGGAGTATGTTGGACTCTGTCCAGAAGGATTAAAGCTGGAAAGGAATAGTGGTGAAGCATAGCCAGGTGTTTATTTTTAGGCTTTCAAGAAAATAATTTGGGGGGGGGGACTTATAATGGGGGCAGCAGGTAGCCTAGTGGTTAGAGCGTTGGGCCAGTAACCGAAAGGTCGCTACAGTAGATCGATTCCCAGAGTTGACAAGTTAAAAATCTGTCGTTCTGCCCCTGAACAAGGCAGTTAACCCACTGCTCCTCGGCCGTCATTGTAAATAAGAATTTGTTCTTATCTGACTTGCCTAGTTACATAAAAATAAAAATAAATAATCTGAAAAAGCATCTGTCAGGGAAACTGAAAGATGGGAGCTGAGAGAAGGTGACTGAAAGAGAGATAGTTGGGGAGAGAGAGAGAGAAAGCTAAAAGGCTTGATTAGAGAGGGGCAGCGACCGAGAGAGAAAAGGTCATGAATGTGTCATTCCATTGCACATGACATCCTTTCTCTGTTCCTCTAATTAGTCATGAAGTGTAACCTTTACTGTTCAAGTTTCATCTGTAGGAAGCTCTCTCTGCGCTTTGTACACTATCTGTGACCATGCTGAAGGTGTGGAAAAGATATGCATCACGTCATTAATTAACCATTTATTAGCGGTTAAGGCATACAGCTGGAAGTGTGTATTAATGCTGTAATGCGGTGTGTACTACAGATGTATGCTAGCACTATAATGTGGTGTGTGACGGGTGTATGATACCTTTGTCGTGTTTGGTGTGTGTTACAGGTGTATGCTGCGGGTTTTGGATTCCTTCGGCACAGAGCCCGAGTTCAACCACGCCCACTATGCTCAGTCCAAGGGCCACAAGACCCCCTGGGGCAAGTGGAACCTCAACCCCCAGCAGTTCAACACCATGTTCCGTAAGTACCATCTAATGGCTCTGGGGTGCCGATCTAGGATCAGCTTCTCCTCCCCAATCCTAACCTTAACCGTGAGCGGGGGAAATGCCAAACTGACCCAAGATCAGCATCTAGGGACATCTTCACCCTACTCCCACCTAATGACAGGGTCATGTTCATAAGGCACCAAATGGAAGAAAATGGTCTAAAACAGAGAGGGGCAACCTGTACTCATCCAATAAAAAAAATAGTTTTACATTTAACCTTTATTTAACGGGGCAAGTCCGTTAAGAACAAATTCTTATTTACAGTGACGGCCAAATCCGGACGAAGCTGGGCCAATTGTGCGCCACGCTATGGGACTCCCAGGGTGTCTGTAGTGACGCCTCAAGTACTGAGATGCAGTGCGTCAGACCGCTGCGCCACTCGGGAGCCCAATAAGACACACTCATTTTTGTTTTCCTTTGCAAAACATGTTGAAAAGTTTTCTCTTACGTGCCCTAATGAACACAACCCAGGGGTGGGGAGGGAGAGTCTACCACCCCAGGGTGTTTTAACATTTCCCCATGGCTGATGGAAAGCAAAATCTTACCCAGAATGGATGAATACCCCTCTCCGGTCTCAGTTTCAGTGGTTTGGCCCACGTCGGAATAGCAGACCAGGCTCAATAGACCCTTTGTGTTGCGGATAGAGTATGCCATTCTCATACGACGCAGGTCTTTTCATGTCATCCAGTTTACTAGCTGCGAGGGTTAGATGATATCTGTACCTAATCAAACTTACATGGGTTACACCATGGGTCGAAATGAAACACAGATTTGTTTCGGTGCATCTGGCATGTTGGATTTGTGTCCCCTTGCCTGTGGAGAAACATTCACCTTATCCTCAGCGGGTTGTTTTATATCCTTTCATTACAGCTCTGTTTCCAGGCTTAAGGGAAGTCACTGAATCTCACACTTGCAGTTGTGTAACAACAACAATGGGGCTTGAATAAACAAAACATATAGTTTCAATATGTTAACTCTGAGTGTTGGATTTCCTTCCATCCTAACACTAAAACGTAACAGAGGACATTTAAGACAAAGAAGGCGCCACAGGGAAATCAATCCTAGTCTTGGGTTCCATTCATTACCATTAAGTAGTCTTGCATAAATCACTGGATAAAGGGTGTAGACGAGGGAAAGCGATGAGACAGGAGAAAGGGCTCTGGCCAATGAGACAGGAGAGGGAAAGGCCTTTGGCCAATGAGACAGGAGAGGGAAAGGCCTTTGGCCAATGAGACAGGAGAGGGAAAGGCCTCTGGCCAATGAGACAGGAGAGGGAAAGGCCTCTGGCCAATGAGACAGGAGAGGGAAAGGCCTCTGGCCAATGAGACAGGAGAGGCAAAGGCCTCTGGCCAATGAGACAGGAGAGGGAAAGGGCTCTGGCCAATGAGACAGGAGAGGGAAAGGCCTCTGGCCAATGAGACAGGAGAGGCAAAGGGCTCTGGCCAATGAGACAGGAGAGGGAAAGGGCTCTGGCCAATGAGACAGGAGAGGCAAAGGGCTCTGGCCAATGAGACAGGAGAGGGAAAGGGCTCTGGCCAATGAGACAGGAGAGGGAAAGGGCTCTGATCGACCAGATCTGTTTGTGCTGTCTTGTCTCGTATGGCCGTTGGCAAGACAGCACCAACATATCTTTTATGAACCAGGCTAGAACTGAAGCCATAGAGGGAACATTTCCAATGTCGTTCTTCTCTCTACTGTTCTCAAATCCAAAACTATAACAACATGTTCACATCTAGAATTGTTTCTCTGCTTCCGGCGAGGTACAGACTCTAGTCCCAAAACAGTTCCTGTAGCATACTATATAGCGTGTCCTTCATCCTCTGGCGTTGTTGTATGCAGTAAAACACTTTTCGCACCAAAGTACGTTCATCTCGAGGAGACAGAACGCGTCTCCTTCCTGAGCGTGGGTCCATGGTGTTTATACTTGCGTACTATTGTTTGTACAGATGAACATGGTACCTTCAGGCGTTTGGAAATTGCTCCCAAAGATGAACAATTTTTTTTCTGAGGTCTAGGCTGATTTCTTTTGATTTTTCAATGATTTCAAGCAAAGAGGCACTGAGTTTGAATGTAGGCCTTGAAATACACCCACAAGTACACCCCCAATTGACTCAAATGATGGCTTTAGAAGCTTCTGATAGGCTAATTGACATGACATAATTTTCTGGAATATTCCAAGCTGTTTAAAAGGCAACTTAGTGTATGTAAACTTCTGACCCACTGGAATTGTGATACAGTGAATTATAGGTGAAATAATCTGTCTGTAAACAATTGTTGGAAAAATGACTTGTGTCATGCACAAAGTAGATGTCCTAACCGACTTGCCAAAACAATTTTTTGTTAAAAAAACCTCTTTGGGCTGAGATACCGCTAACGGGATCAATATGACAACTGCCATTGAAAGTGCAGGGCGCCAAATTCAAAACAACAGAAATCACATAATTAAAATTCCTCAAACATACAAGTATTTTACACCATTTTAAAGATACATTTCTTGTTAATCCCACCACAGTGTCCGATTTTCAAAAATACTTTACAGCGAAAGCAAACCAAACGATTATGTTAGGTCAGAGCCAAGTCACAGAGAAACACAGCCATTTTTCCAGCCAAAAAAGCAGAAATCTAGATAAGACTAATCACTAGCCTTTGATGATCTTCATCAGATGACACTCATAGGACTTCATGTTACACTATATATGTATGTTTTGTTCAATAAAGTTCATATTTATATTTTAAAAAATCTCAGTTTACATTGGCGCATTACGTTCAGTAGTTCCAAAACATCCGGTGATTTTGCAGAGAGCCACATCAATTTACAGAAATACTCTTAATAAACATTGATAAAAGATACAACTATTATGCACGGAATTATAGATACACTTCTCCTTACTGCAAACGCTGTGTCAGATTTTTTAAAAACTTTACGGAAAAAGCACACCATGCTATAATCTGAGTACGGCGCTCAGAGACCAAAATAACCCAAACAGATATCCGCCATGTTGTGTGGTCAACAGATGTCAGAAATAGCATTATAAATATTCACTTATCTTTGATGATCTTAATCAGAATGCACTCCCAGGAATCCCAGTTCCACAATAAATGTTTGTTTTGTTCGATAATGTCCATCATTTATGTCCAAATACCTCCTTTTTGTTCGCGCGTCCAGCCCAGTAATCCAAATTCATGATGCGCGATCACTAGGAGCAGACGAAAAGTCAAAAAGTTAAGTTACAGTCAGTAGAAACATGTCAAACGATGTATAGAATCAATCTTTAGGATGTTTTTAACATAAATCTTCAATAATGTTCCAACCGGAGAATTCCTTTGTCTTCAGAAATGCTATGGAACTCAAGCTAACTCTCACGTGAACACGCGTCACCAGCTCGTGGCTCTCTGGCAGACCTCTGACTCATTCCCCTCTCATTCGCCCCCACTTCACTGTAGAAGCATCAAACAAGGTTCTAAAGACTGTTGACATCTAGTGGAAGCCTTAGGAAGTGCAATTTGACCCCATAGACACTGTGTATTCGATCGGCCAAGAGTTGAAAAACTACAAACCTCTGATTTCCCACTTCCTGGTTGCATTTTTTTCTCAGGTTTCTGCCTGCCATATGAGTTCTGTTATACTCAGACATCATTCAAACAGTTTTAGAAACTTCAGAGTGTTTTCTATCAAAATCTACTAATAATATGCATATATTAGCAACTGGGTCTGAGTAGCAGACAGTTTACTCTGGGCACCTTATTCATCCAAGCTACTCAATACTGCCCCCAGCCCAAAGAAGTTAATAAGAAATTTGTAGAGTGATTGAAAAACGAGTTTTAATGACTCCAACCTAAGTGAATGTAAACTTCCGACTTCAACTGTAACAATGTTACATTATGTTGCATAATGCATATTAACTCAACAGAGGATATGTAATCCCCTGTATAGAGTAATGATACACTGAACAAAAATAGAAACGCAACATGTAAAGTGTTGGTCCCATGTTTCATAAGCTGAAATAAAGATCCCAGATGTGTTCCATATGCACAAAAAGCTTATTTCTCTCAAATTTTGTGCACACATTTGTTTATATCCCTTTTAGTGAGCATTTTTCCTTTGCCAAGATAATCCATCCACCTGACAGATGTGTCATATCAAGAAGCTAAATAAACAGCATGGTCATTACACAGGTGCACCTTGTGCTGGGGACAATAAACAACAACACAATGCCACGGAAGTTTTGAGGAAGTGTGCAATTGGCATGCTGACTGCAGGAATGTACATCAGAGCTGTTGCCAGAGCATTTAATGTTATTTTCTCTACCATAATTTGGATAGAGAATTTGGCAGTACGTCTAACCGGCCTCACAACCGCAGACCACATGTAACCACGCCAGCCCAGGACCTCCACATCCAGCTTCTTCACCTGTGGGATCGTCTGAGACCAGCCACCCGGACAGCTGATGAGTGGGTTGGCACAACCGAAGAATTTCTACACAAACTGTCAGAAACCGTCTCAGGGAACTTATCTGCGTGCTCGTCGTCCTTACCAAGGTCTTGACCTGACTGCAGTTTGGAGTCGTAACCGACTTCAGTGGGCAAATGGCCACTGGCACACTGGAGAAGAGTGCTCTTCGCGGATGAATTCAAATGTACCGGCATGATGGCAGACAGCGAAATATGGCGTTGTGTGGGCTAGGAGTTTGCTGATGTCACTTTGTGAACAGAGTGCTCCATGGTGGAGGTGGGGTTATGTTAATGGCAGGCATAAGCTATGGATAGCAAACACAATTGCATTTTATTGATGGCAATTTGAGAGTACAGAGATACCGTGACGAGACCCATTGTCGTGCCATTCATCCGCCGCCATCACCTCATGTTTCGGCATGATAATGCACGGCCCCATGTCGCAAAGATCTGTACACAATTCCTGAATACTGAAAATGTCCCAGTTCTTCCATGGCCTGCATACTCACCAGACATATGTCGCCCATTGAGCATGTTTGGGGTGCTCAGGATCGACGTGTACGACAGCGTGTTCCAGTTCCCGATAATATCCAGCAACTTCGCACAGCCATTGAAGAGGAGTGGGATAACATTCCACAGGCCACAATCAACAGCCTGATCAACTCTATGCCAAGGATATGTGTTGCACTGCATGAGGCAGATGGTCACATCAGTTACTGACTGGTTTTCTGATCCACACCCCTACCTTTGTTTTTGAAGGTATCTGTGACCAACAGATGCATATCTGTATTCCCAGTCAAGTGAATTCCATAGATTAGGGCCTATTGAATTTATTTCAATTGACTGATTTCCTTATATGAACTTTAACTTCGTAAAATCGTTGAAATTGTTGCCTGCTGCGTTTTACATTTTGGCTCAGTGTACATATCTGCCAAATGTGATCATTTTTCTATCATGCAAATGAAGCCAGCCGGCACATACAGGCTCTTCATTGTCTGTAGTGAGATTTGAGGATGGGTTTGGAACCAGTCTCACTCCCTGAGTTCACACGGGAAAGAGATTCTTTCCACACGATGCCCTCCCAGTTTGCCGAATGTGTGACTGACTGACTTCACCAAGGGCCTGAGCAAGCCCTTCATCAAGGGTCCTGTTTCACTGGCCTGAAACAGTGTGTGTCTGTGCATGCACGTGTATGTGTGAGTGAGGGGTCTGCTGGAACGCTCTCCCACATCCGTCCTCGGCCATCCATCTGTACAGTTAATCACTTTGCCTGTTTATAACACACCCCCTTCAGTGAGCAAATGTTTCCCCTGCTCTCGCTCCAGTTGGTACATGACAGCCTGACTGTTCTGTTTCTCTGGCTCTTGGCTTCCATCACCTGCGCGCTGTGTTAAGAAGCAGTGCGGCTTTGTTGGGTTGTGTTTCAGATGACGCATGGCTTTTGACCATCATCTCTCCCGAGCCCGTACAGGAGTTGTCGCGACGAGACAAGATAGTAATTACTAACAATTGGATTCCACGGAATTGGGGAGAAAAGGGGGTAAAAAAAAAATAAAAAATAAAAATTAAAAAAAAAAAATTAAAGTAGTGCACTGTAAAGGCAATAGGGTGCCATTTGGGACGGATATGTGATTTCTGGGAGTGAGCACCTCATATGGTTTAAAGTTCTAAGAACAAACCAAAACTATCACTATAAGTTTTATTAGTCATGTACGGGATATGGATGGTATACATCGTCCAACAAAATGCTTACTTGCAGGTTCCTTCTCAAAAATGTAACTGCAATAAGAAATACAAAAATAAGAATAAGAACATAAAGTAAATGGCAGTAGAATAGAATAAACATTTTAGCTTAAGTATAATACAGGAAGGCACAATTTATAGTCCAATATTTACATGTGTACTGGGGAAGGGGGGATGGGGGAAAGTGTATAAATTGAGCAGTATAATACTGTGTGTGTGTGTGTGTGTGCATGAGTGCTAAGGTGCGTAGAATCTGAGCAGAGCCCTTTGATGTGGGAAATGCATTGACGTGCATACACCACCCACCCATTGGTTTTATGTTTTCCATACTCAATTCCTGAGATGATGCTGCAGTATTCTAGAGATTTAACTTCAATTCGGGGGAAATTCCCAAACTGTAATTTGTCTGTCTCATCTGTCAGAGCTCACAGGTACAGGTATCAGGGGCCGTATGCATCAAGCATTTCAGCGTAGGACTGCTGATCTAGAATCAGTTTTCTCTTTTAGATCATATTGAATATGATTTTATGGACACATGGGACCTGATCCTAGACAAGTACTCCTACTCTGAGAGGCGTTGTGAATATGAGTACAGCGCAATGGAGCATTGAGAGGTCTTCAGACAGGGTCCCCAGGACTAGCCCTCCCCCGTCTAGTCTTCTCTGTTTGTGTTCGGGAAGGCCAGCCCTGGGTCGTGTTTACCAAGTGCCAAACGGAAGAAAACGAACTAAAATGAGGACTGCTCTTCCTGGACTTGTCCAATAAGAAACCTTCATTTTCGTTTTCCGTTGCAAAGCGTTAAAAAAAGAAACAAATGTTGCGTGCCCTAATGAACACATCAGAGGGAAACTCCCCCCTGTAAAATGGAAGTTGGTTACAGCGATGTTTATCTCCGCTTATCCTCTGCCGAGTCCCCAACAACAGGATGTTCTGTTTTCAGGGGAAATAGATGTTATTAACAAGGAGGCACTCCATCTTAACTCCTCCTCCACGTTTACTGGATTGGTTGAACAGTGCCGAAGAGAACCTCCCCCCGACAGTTATTTTTTGTCAAAACCAGTATGCAGGGGATGTAGTTTCAGGCGTGTCTTTTACGCCTGCTACGTTAGGTTAATCTACTCTAGACAGCACGCCTCTTCAAACCTCCTCTGCTTCTGCATTTCCCCTGCTTGTTTTCATTCATGTAATTTCAGCTCAGTGTTTTTCCTGCAGCTGATTTAAAGTTAAAGGGGAAAAGTAGCAAAGGTCCTCATTTGAGTTTGTACAACTATGTATTATAATCATTCTCATCATTAGTCTTGCAATAAATTCAAGGTATGTTTTTTTAAAATATATCATCTTAATAATGTTCCACAAGTTCTGAATAGGGAAACTAAAATTGAACTCAAATTGTCTTGGTAGATTGAAAGCTCTCTGTATTTCCAGCCAATTGTCTTTTTTTAATAGAATTTCACTACAAGGCCTATCAAAACCTACGCAGAATAGAATTTCACTACAAGGCCTATCAAAACCTACGCAGAATAGAATTTCACTACAAGGCCTATCAAAACCTACGCAGAATAGAATTTCACTACAAGGCCTATCAAAACCTACGCAGAATAGAATTTCACTACAAGGCCTATCAAAACCTACGCAGAATAGAATTTCACTACAAGGCCTATCAAAACCTACGCAGAATAGAATTTCACTACAAGGCCTATCAAAACCTACACAGAATAGAATTTCACTACAAGGCCTATCAAAACCTACGCAGAATAGAATTTCACTACAAGGCCTATCAAAACCTACGCAGAATAGAATTTCACTACAAGGCCTATCAAAACCTACGCAGAATAGAATTTCACTACAAGGCCTATCAAAACCTACGCAGAATAGAATTTCACTACAAGGCCTATCAAAACCTACGCAGAATAGAATTTCACTACAAGGCCTATCAAAACCTACGCAGAATAGAATTTCACTACAAGGCCTATCAAAACCTACGCAGAATAGAATTTCACTACAAGGCCTATCAAAACCTACGCAGAATAGAATTTCACTACAAGGCCTATCAAAACCTACGCAGAATAGAATTGCCTTTCACGCTAGAATTTCAATGTCTTTCAATTTAACATTAAACAAGCCACACAGAAAAGCATATGGCCTCAGTGCACTTTCTTACATTTCTTATCAAGCAGATGCTGACTTCCTTTTTTGCCAATACATTTTTTGGACAGAAATAAACATCTGATTATGATGAATTATGGCCAGATGACAGCTGTGAAGTATTCATCCTTCCTTGGCCAGGAGCTACAATAGGGAACCAGTGAAATGGGATGCTATAGAATGAGGGCACCGGTTGCCTTCTCTACCCCTCCATTGATTTGGAACGGTTGCATCAAGTCCATCAAGTAAAGTCCAGAGAGTCATCCAAAATGCCACCCTATTCTACCCTATACCCTATGAGCTGGTCCTATGGGCCCTGGTAAAAAAAAACGTAGTGCACTATATAGAGAATAGGTTGCCATTTTTGGATGCAAACAACTTTTCAAGAGACTCTAGGCTTTACTTGATGGACTTTACCCCTCTGAAGTTTATCCTTATAAAAAAAGTAGGAAGCATCTCTCTGGACCAGTCAAAAAAGATTAAGTGTTGTTTTCTCCCCCGGCAATGTGCTTGAGAGAGAGAGAGAGAGAGAGAGAGAGAGAGAGAGAGAGAGAGAGAGAGAGAGAGAGAGAGAGAGAGAGAGAGAGAGAGAGAGAGAGAGAGAGAGAGAGAGAGAGAGAGAGAGAGAGAGAGAGAGAGAGAGAGAGAGAGAGAGAGAGAGAGAGAGAGAGAGAGAGAGAGAGAGAGAGAGAGAGAGAGAGAGAGAGAGAGAGAGAGAGAGAGAGAGAGAGAGAGAGAGAGAGAGAGAGAGAGAGAGAGAGAGAGAGAGAGGCGCCCTGAGAGTGAGGGCGAGACGGAGAGAGAGAGAGAGAGAGAGGCGCCCTGAGAGTGAGGGCGAGACGGAGAGTGAGTGACGGAGAGACGGAGAGTGAGTGACGGAGAGTGAGTGACGGAGAGACGGAGAGTGAGTGACGGAGAGTGAGTGACGGAGAGAGAGAGAGAGAGAGAGAGGCGCCCTGAGAGTGAGGGCGAGACGGAGAGTGAGTGAGGGCGAGACGGAGAGTGAGTGACGGAGAGTGAGTGACGGAGAGACGGAGAGTGAGTGACGGAGAGTGAGTGACGGAGAGACGGAGAGTGAGTGACGGAGAGTGAGTGACGGAGAGACGGAGAGTGAGTGACGGAGAGACGGAGAGTGAGTGACGGAGAGACGGAGAGTGAGTGACGGAGAGACGGAGAGTGTGTGAGGGCGAGACGGAGAGTGAGTGACGGAGAGTGAGGGGGAGACGGAGTGAAAGATGTAGTGATAGAGATACAGAGAGAGAGAGAAGACACCTGCCAAAAAATGTGAGTGCTGCTCTCTAATTAAGAACAACAGGTTCAGACTTTTCCTTTGTGCCAGTGCTGCTCTGGGCTGGGCCTGCTTGGATGTTTGCATTTACTCCTCACAGGGATACAAGGTGCTGAGTCAGGGGGTCTCGCTCTCTCTGTCTCTGTCTCGCGCTTTCTTTTTCTTTCTATCTCGCTCTGTCTCTCTCCGTCTCTCTCTCGATACACATACGCCCTGGTGATGTCTTAACTGAGCCTTGTGCGTTCTGTTCCCTCTCCAACCCTCCCAGACAACGCTAATGAATGGACAACCAGCTGGCCTCCTGAGAGCGTCCGTGTGGTGGGGCTGTGTGTGTGTGTACGATAACCCTATGGTAGTTAGTGAGGGTTGTTCATTAAGCAGGTTTTTGTTGTCCAATTTTATTTCTGTCTCTTATGCAAGGTGTGGAGGCAACCAGTGGGGAGTGACAGCTCATAATCAGAAGAATGTGCTAAAGATTCATTTCCAGCCCACAAAGTCTTTCAAGTTCCAGTGAAATGCCTTTCTTGCGATAATCAATAACAATGTGATACTAAAAATAACAAGGTAGAAGAAAAATACACAAGATATAGAAATAAGAAGAGCAGGTAAAGGAGGTTAACATACTATATACGGGGTCAGTTCCAGTATCATGTTTACAATGTGCAGGAATACTGGATCGATACACTACATTACCAAAATCATGTGGACATCTGCTCGTCAAACATCTCATTCCAAAATCATGGTCATTAATGAACACATTTCTACCAGAGTTGGTCCCCCCCTTTGCTGCTATGCATTATTTATGTCTCCAGTAACAACACTTGGTTGCTCTCTCTCCCTGCTGCCGGCATTTTTGTTTTTGTGACCAACTTTTTTTAAATTTGAGTTTTGTCTCTGTTTTTGTACCTGTAACCGCCCCTCTGAAAAACAATCACAGAAATGCCTACCAAGATAACCCCAACCCATTTCCCCCCTCAGTCCCCATCTACCAACCCGTATCCTCCATCCCCACCCGGAAGCCATGTTTCCCACCTGCCAGAAGGGGAGCCACGGGAAGCATTGAACTCCAGAAATTCAGCCGTGGCAATATATTCATTTTGACAATTAGACATTCTGCCAGTTAAAACAACTGGTATGTTATTCCATCTACTGAGGTTGATTTTGATTTGAGCGTTCTGTTTAAGTTTCTGGCAATGGTTTTATCGAAGGACGGAAATACAGTATATTTCTTCCCAGATGTTTAAAATAGGAAATGATTGAGATTCCATAAGTAGAGGTGGAGTCCTCCATCGGGGTCTTAAGGTAGTGGGGCTGATTTGGTTACGTATAACATGAGATGAAGCTGAATTTATCTATGATCATCTCTTTTAACTATGGCTGGGGGATTGGCATGTAGTATTTTAATCATATTAATGAATTGGAGCCAATTTCCATATGTTCCAAGCACAGGAGGCTGCTGAGGGGAGGACGGCTCATAATAATGGCTGGAACGGAGTACGGCATCAAACACATGGAAACTGTGTTCGATGCCATTCCATTAATGCCGTCCCAGCCATTACTGTGAGCCCGTCCTCCCCAATTAAGGTGTCACTTGACCGCCTGTGGATAATACAACCCAAGGAGCCGTTTCTGGTGAAACGTCTAAGATATGTAAATAGTCGATGGAGGATATCCGGTGATAAACACTTTTTTAACAAACCCGCTTTGTAGGTTCTGCACAATTTGGTCAAGATATCTCATTTAGCTTTTTTGGGCCAGATAATGCAATTGAGATAAATGATTTGCGATTTTGAAACACTTGGCTGAAAACTTCCATCAGACATGGTTAAAACAAGCGTCAGGGTAGAGAACATCAATTCTTAAAATGAGGTCATATGAATGAATACATACTGTGCTAACGGAATACATAACCAAATGAAACAAATATTTTCCAACATTGTTATAGGCTACATATGTTAATCGATAGGATTATATATTATATATATATATATATATATATTTTTAAATACCCCTTTTTCTCCCCAATTTCGTGGTATCCAATTTTTTAGTAGCTACTATCTTGTCTCATCGCTACAACTCCCATACGGGCTCGGGAGAGACGAAGGTCGAAAGCCATGCGTCCTCCGAAACACAACCCAATCAAGCCACACTGCTTCTTAACACAGCGCGCATCCAACCCGGAAGCCAGCTGCACCAATGTGTCGGAGGAAACACCGTGCACCTGGCAACCTTGGTTAGCGTGCACTGCGCCCGGCCCGCCACAGGAGTCGCTGGTGCGCGATGAGTCAAGGCCAAGCCCTCCCTAACGACACTGGGCCAATTGTGCGTCGCCCCACGGACCGGTCGCGGCCGGTTGCGACAGAGCCTGGGCGCGAACCCAGAGTCTCTGGTGGCACAGCTGGCGCTGCAGTACAGCGCCCTTAACCACTGCGCCACCCAGGAGGCAATCGATAGGATTATTACACCGAGATGTTAACAAACGTACATTTATAGCATGATCATAAAAATATGGTGTGCTATAAGTCATCACTTGTTCATTCATTCATTAATAACCTTATGATTTCCTATTTTACCATTATGAGTTCTTAAATAACCTAAGTTCATTATTTATTCAGGCAGCCTCAGGCTGCAAATGGAGTAGGCTCAATCATTTGTATAATTTGAAATTATAAATCAAAAAGCCTTAAAATATGATTTTAATACATTTACAAACATTTTTTTTTTTAAACGTTTTTTTGCTTTGTCATTATGGGGTATTGTGTGTAGATTGATGAGAGGGGGAAAAAAGTAATTTTAATCCGTTTTAGAATAAGGCTGTAAAAAGTCAAGGGGTCTGAATACTTTCCTGAATGCACCGTATATAGTAAACTATCTAGCTACTTCAGTGGATGTTGAACACATTTCTACCAGCAAATGAAGACATTTCTACTGGCATATGTGTTAAATTATAGCCGTGGCATAAAAGGGATAATTAACTTGGGGCTCTGTGCGTTCTCTGGAAAATAATGTAACTCTGTGGAAGGTTAGTTCCACGACGCACTAGCAGAGTGGAACACACCTTCTAAGTCGTTCGTTATTCTCCATAAAATGTATATAGCCTCGTTTGATTATCCCTTACGTAACACACAGCCTACCGATTGCAAGGTGCAGCATGTGTCCAAAACATTGGAGTCTGGTCCAGTCATTCAGCGCGACATGTTTCAGCTTCTCCCTTCATTTTGTTATACAGTGTTGGGATGGCGACTTAGGGGTGATACATGTGCGAGATGGAGTCTTTGTATCTCCTATCCAGCTTCTTTTGTCTTTGTCGACTGTGTAAATAGGAACCATTTATTTGGCTAGGTGACGGCCCTCTGTGATTTTATATGTGTCTGCCGGATGTTTTTTCGTAGGGCGTTACACTAGAAAACCCATCAGCAATCAATGCCTGTTTTAACGTAGGTGGCTGCGGGACTTTGCTGATGCCGGGTGCATCATTTACCATATAATCGTCGTAAAGTAGGGGGTGGTTGTTCTTCAAATGATTGAATATGTTTGTCGTGACAACAAGAGGCACTTTTTGCACAACACTTGCATGTGGTTGACATCGGTTTGCCTGTAGCCAGAACACTCCCAACCCACTGAAAATGCGCCCTTTGGCACCAAAACGGCATTCTCGTAAGCACAAGCAGCACTCGTGTTTCCACTGCGCACTGAGGTAAAGCAGCAGAAGTTGTAGACCTCATACTGTACTATCTTTGGTAAAGCCCTTTCTCTCCTCACCAGCATCTAACTGTGCACTAGAAGCTGGGGCACTTGTGGTTGGCCAGCATGTAAATGTCATGCAGAGAGTGAGAGATCGTAACCAACTTCAGTGGGCAGATGCTCACCTTCGATGCCGCGGGCACGCTGGATGAATCCTGGTTTCAACTCTACCGGGCAGATGGCAGACAGTGTGTATGGCGTTGTGCGGGCGAGCGGTTTGCTGATGTCAACGTTGTGAACAGAGTGCCCCATGGGGGCGGTGGGGTTATGGTATGGGCAGGCATAAGTTACGGACAGCAAACACAATTGCATTTCATCTATGGCAATTTGAATGCACAGAGATACCGTGACGAGATCCTGAGGTCCGTTGTCGTGCCATTCATCTGCCTCATGTTTCGACATGATAATGCACGGCCCCATGTCATAAGGATCTGTACACAATTCCTGGAAACAGAAAATGTCTGTTCTTCCATGGTCTCAACAGACATGTCACCCTTTGAGCATGTTTGGGATGCTCAGGATCGATGTGTACGACAGCGTGTTTCGTTTCCCACCAATATCCAGTAACTTCGCACAACCATTTGAAGAGGAGTGGGACAACATTCCACAGGCCACAATCAACAGCCTGATCAACTCTATGCGAACGAGATGCATGAGGCAAATGGTGGTCACACCAGATACTCACTGGTTTTCTGATCTACACCTCCTTTTAAATGTTTTTTTTTTTTAAGGTATCTGTGACAAAGTCTGTATTCCCAGTCATGTAAAATCCATAGGTTTTAGGGCCTAATTATTTTTTCAATTGACTGATTTCCTTATATGAACTGTAAATCAGTGAAATCGTTGAAATTGGTGCATGTTGCGTTTTATGTTCAGTGTGTATATATGGGGATACTTTAGTGGCATAAATATGCGATCAAATGCATGTTCCCAAAAAATTATTTCTTATCTCTCTCAGATATAGGACAGACACTTCTGAACAAACTTCCTTTCGATTTTTGGCGGGGACTAACTGTGGTTCCATTTAGTGAATCTGTTATTCAATGCGTTTGTATGGGTTAATGGCAGTAAAGCCAAATTCCAATGGTTTTTTTAATACTTCAAGGAGCAGAATTATCCTTGGTATGACCTTCTTAAAACAATTCCATATAGCTTAGTAGAACTCCCTCCCCCCAGTTTTTTGTATTTTTATAAAACTTTGGTGGCATCCCATAGAATCTGTGGGTCATCAAATTATTTGAAAATAAGTCTGGTAATTCATAGTTATTTTGCAAAAGAAAGCCACGCATTTCAATGCATGCCAACGGAACCGGAGCAGAGTTTCTGCTGCGTTTCTGACCATTTCCATTCAGCTTAAGTGTGAGACGTTTTCCAATTGCTTTTAAATGACTTCCACAAAATTACCCAAATTACATTATGTATGGATTGCCTGCCTGCTACGAAGTGCCGAGTCGAGCCCGGGTGTGTGTCCTGTTTTGGCCGGCTGATTGAAGTCGACTGGCCTGGCATCTTGGCATAGTCCAGCTGGGCCCACAAACCTTTTCTGCAGACTGTCACACCCACTTACACTGAGTGATGACAGAGGCCTCCCTTCTCCCTCTCCTTCTCCCCAGCACTATTATTATTAGGAAAAATTATTTGTACAATTATTCTTGTTTTTAGCATGCAGTGCACATCCCATCCCCGCTCCTCTTGAGGAAAGCCCTGTGCTGCATTGAAAGATAGAACTGCCTTAGGTCCTAACACATCCCATCCCCGCTCCTCTTGAGGAAAGCCCTGTGCTGCGTTGAAAGATAGAACTTCCTGTTGTCCTAACACATCCCATCCCCGCTCCTCTTGAGGAAAGCCCTGTGCTGCGTTGAAAGATTGAACTGCCTTAGGTCCTAACACATCCCATCCCCGCTCCTCTTGAGGAAAGCCCTGTGCTGCGTTGAAAGATAGAACTTCCTGTTGTCCTAACACATCCCATCCCCGCTCCTCTTGAGGAAAGCCCTGTGCTGTGTTGAAAGATAGAACTTCCTGTTGTCCTAACACATCCCCGCTCCTCTTGAGGAAAGACCTGTGCTGCGTTGAAAGATAGAACTGCCTTAGGTCCTAACACATCCCTTTCCCGCCTGGGCCATAGAGGCTGACGGCAGCTCCCTCTCTCTCACCCACTTTTCCTCCTCCTCAGTCTGCTCGGAAGGAGGCCAGCCTCCATTATCACCACGCCGCGTGGTGGGCCATGAATTTATCTCCCAACACGTCGTCTCTCCACACGATTTACTGGCGCTCTGCAATAGCTCTAAAATAGCAGTGAGCTCCCTCGAGCAGCGTATATTAAATCGCTTCCACAAACGGCTTCAAGCAACAACTTAACAGGCCCGGTGGAGAAGGAACAGGATGCTAGCCTAAAACCCTCCCCTCCACTTTCCAGAAGCGGAGAATGTTGTGGAAGTCTGGGGGATACACTTCAGAGGGGCCAAGTCCATCAAGCAAAGCCCAGAGAGTCGGGACGAGATGTTGTTTGTGTCCCAAATAGCACCCTATCCCCTATATAGTGCACTACTTTTGACCAGGGCCCATAGGACCAGCATACAGGGCACTGGTCAAAAGTGCACTATGCCATGTGGGCTTTGGGACCCAGCATAGTGGGGGGGGGACTATCCATATCTTACATTGTCTTAATTTTCTAATCTCCGTCATTCACCCCTCGTCAGAAAAAAGGGGAAATCCTCATCTCCAAATGTGAGTTTCCATTTCCAAACAGAGAGTGTGCCGAGGCGAAACTCTCCCAAGTGTGTGCCGTTGCCCATTTCTGACCTAATCATAGAACGTTAAGTCATGACTTCACATTAACTTAACAAGTGACATTTTCTTCTCTTTTATTCTGGAGATCCCCCTTACATTATTGTATTGTTTTATGATGGGACAGATGTAGATACAGATAAGGAGAGCTAACAAAACAAATAGCCTAATCATTAAGGCCTAATCATTAGGGCCTATTGTCATGCTATTCAATTGTTTTCTGTACAGCATATGCATGAATCGATCAACTAATGTAGAGATAAATAGTTGTTGCCCTATGCAGATCTCATAGCGATAAAGTGCTGGCAATTGAATTGCTCTTTTAATGAACTAACTTTACCCACCTATAATCATTGTTGTGTTCCCCATTAACTGTACAATGACAGCTTGTGTTTGTAGCTTGTTTTCCTTTTTCTGTATATAAGTGAATGAATGTGAACTAACTAGCTTCAGTACTATAATCATTGTGATCCCAGTTGAGCTGTGTAATGACAGTTGTATCGTGCGGTTTATTTCCCCTGCAGCCCACACGCCAGACAACAGCTTCCTGGGCTTTGTGGTGGAGCAGCACTTGAACGCCAGCGACATCCGCCACATTGACGAAGTCAAGCGGCAGAACCAGTCACTGGTCTACGGCAAGGTGGACAACTTCTGGAAGGTACGACGCTTTAGCCCGTGTATCCCGTGTGGCTGGCATGGCCAAGGTTCTGCGTTGAACTCCGGCAGGGAACAGTGTTCAAACGAAACGTTGACTCTTGGGGGTGCCTAATGTGTCTTGGTGTTGTCTGACGTTGAAATCTGATCACCCTCATACTTAGAATGTATGTATGCACTCACTGTATTGTAAGCGGCTTTGGGGGAAAAGTGTTTGCTACATAGCATTTATTCTAATGTTATTTACATTGCGTACAAACTCTGCTCAGCTCTTAGTTATTTGGGAGCCGTGGTAGCGTTTTGTCGTGGACAAAAATAGACTTTTGTCTACATCGGCATTGAGGGTGAAGTTGAATGTGGTAGAGTAGTGACAGTTGTATTGTGACAATACCATGTCATCAACTGGTGACTCTTCTTGTTTAGAACAAAAAATGACACGTGATCTAGTTCCCAGACATCAACACTACTAGAATAGAGCCCAAATGAGAAGGAAGTGCAACTCAGTTGAGTTCAATAGGAAGCTGGTCCCATTGGCTTCACAGTCCCGTCCCTTGATCACAGGGAAATGGACAACGCTGTGGACGCTTTTAAGGAGACTGTAGTGACTGAAGTGACAGTAGTGACTGAAGTGACAGAGCCTTGATCTGCACAGAATGCCTTTCAAGATGAAAGCACCAGACACACTACGCCATATATTCTTGGGAACCGGCGTATGGAATCTATTGTAACCCAGTTCCTTAACTCTTGAAAGAAAGTCACTGGAACACTTTGAGAGTTTTTGGTAGTTTTCATGGAGACTAGTAAGTACTGTTCCTTTTTATAAACCATATTCCTGAGTTTCTGATTATTATGTTGATAAGTAGTAGAATTCAGCTCTACTCTGATTAGTTAGAATATATTCCTACTCCGACTCTGTTGGGCAGAGGCATTGACGCAGGGATTATTTCATCTGAGATACAAAAAAAAGGGTTTAGAGATTGTAACTACACCAGCCACAAGCATTTTGTGTGCGATTCGCTCGTTGGCACATTACACATTCTGGGCTTACTGCCTAGTCTGTATGTCTTGGTGAGGCTTGACAAGGGCTGCGATGATGACAAACTTGGTAAAGAAGCCGGTTGTAACGTTTTAAGCCAGCCATCTTTCGGAGGTCTTAACACACAGGGAGTGCATCCCAAATGGGCCCTGGCCAAAAGTAGTGCACTATAAAGGGAATAGGGTGCCATTTTGGATGCAGCCAGAGTAACTCGGGGGGAGGGGGGGGGGGGGGGGGAGCAGATTCTGCAAACAAAAGACCAGAGGTAATCTCAGATCTGTGGCGAACAACGCCCGGCTTTTTATCACAATCAGCTGGCACAAAGTCGGCAGATGGCGAGATGCCAGTCATGCCACCCACAACCCAACCTGGTCATCCAGATTAAGGGATGAAGGACATATTCCTGGGGATATAGACCTGGGTTCAAATAGTATTTATTTTTCTCTCAGAGGTGTATTAGATTGAGCCTGGTGTACCAGATGTGGTACACCAGGCTCGGCCGTGCTGGCCGTGCTGCTGCTCCAGTTTCAACTGTTCTGCCTGCGGCTATGGAACCCTGACCTGTTCACCGGACGTGCTACCTGTCCCAGACCTGCTGTTTTCAACTCTCTAGAGACAGCAGGAGTGGTGGAGATACTCTTAATGATCGGCTATGAAAAGCCAACTGACATTTACTCCTGAGTTGCTGACTTGCTGCACCCTCGACAACTACTGTGATTATTATTATTTGACCATGCTGAACATTTGAACATCTTGGCCATGTTCTGTTATAATCTCCACCCGGCACAGCCAGAAAAGGACTGGCCACCCCTCATAGCCTGGTTCCTCTCTAGGTGTCTTCCTAGGTTCTGGCCTTTCTAGGGAGTTTTTCCTAGCCACCATGCTTCTACACCTGCATTGCTTGCTGTTTGTGGCTTTAGGCTGGGTTTCTGTACAGCACTTTGAGATATCAGCTGATGTAAGAAGGGCTATATAAATACATTTGATTTGATGTGTAGGGTTTTCACTTTTGGGACTATTTGATTGGTGCCATTGCGCCAATCAACAACAAATGCTATTTGAACTCAGGTCTGTGACCACACAAAGAAATGACCATGTCTTGCAGAACCAGCATCCACACACAACACTGATTTATCTAATACAACAGCCCTATATTAACCATGCAATGCGGCTTGCCACACGCTCTCGCAAACCCGCATGCGGCACAGCACAGTGGGCCATTTAGTCTATCTTAAAGGGCAGAGTGCCGAACTCCCATCACTTCTCCTTGAAAAACATTAGCAGCTAACCAGACACCCCGTCGTGTTCATTACCTCCGTTTTAATTAAATAGCCATTTCAGAGTCTGGTAATGAGTGAACGTGAGGAGAAAAGGCCTCCCTCGCACTTTCCCTCCCCGAATCTGCGGGGGCCGTCTGCATTGCCTTGTGACGTACTGCTGTGATGGTGTCACGAGACCTGGCCGGCTACTTTCTTTTCATCAAGGAAACCAGGAAACAGCCTTTCAACTCCCTCATATCTTGCGATTGTGGCATTTACTGCTCTCTACAAGGCTTGAACATGATGAGGGGTGGGCGTGCAATAAAATAAGAGGTCAGAGGTCTCACTACACAGGACATCTAGTACAAAGTGCCTTTGCGACTTTTAACAACATTCAGGGACCAAACAAACGTCATTGCCTCCAATTGCTTTGTCGCTGATGGACATTTGTTTTTTATTCCCCCTGGTGTCACTACGGGGAATATTCCCCGTCTCTTATCAGTATGCTGAAGTGCACCGTTAGCTTCTCTCTTCCCCTCTCTGCAGGTGTGTGAATGGAGCCACTTGCGTCCCAAATGGCACCCTGGTCCAAAGTAGTGCGCTATGTAGGGAATAGGGTGCCGTTTTGTCGTGCAGAAATTGTGTGGGGAGGTCTGATTTATAACGGGCACAGAATGGACGGTAATTGCTATATCCATATAGGAGAGATTTATCGGCTTTATGAGTGGCATTAAATGTAATTAGACACAGCAGAGAGGAAGCATCTGTCGGCCGTCACTGCGTGGCCTACATACTCAAACACAACTTTCAGATAATTTCACCGGCAAACTCTAATGAGAATAATCCACTATTGTTGCTGTCTGGAGTGCCTCAGTGCGTATCGCTGTTCTCGTACTAACTAGTAAATGTGATGCCTAAGAATTAAATCTCAAAATATCATATATTACTTAGGCTACACAATAGTTTTTGTTTTTAAGTTAATTAATACAAAGGCATGATAGGCTGGGAAGATCCTGCATTTGAGTTATCAAGGAGCAATTTCCTTAACATCAACCTTCAGACCTACTTTTCCCTATGAACATAGGTGTCATTTGAGATGTGGGGTACTACATTATACAGCGGGTGGTTCTAATCGTAGATCCTAATTGGTTCAAACTGCGTTCCAGCAGGTGTTTATTCCATAAGTCAACAACAGCTAAGGCTATGATGTTGAAATGCTTATTTACTGTTCCATCTCACTGCGCAATCCACTGTCTCATTAGCCCAACCAGGCATTATCCCAACCACTGTCTCATTAGCCCAACCAGGCATTAGCCCAACCACTGTCTCATTAGCCCAACCAGGCATTAGCCCAACCACTGTCTCATTAGCCCAACCAGGCATTAGCCCAACCACTGTCTCATTAGCCCAACCAGGCATTAGCCCAACCACTGTCTCATTAGCCCAACCAGGCATTAGCCCAACCACTGTCTCATTAGCCCAACCAGGCATTAGCCCAACCACTGTCTCATTAGCCCAACTTGGTCTCCACTGTAAAAAAATAAAATAATCATCTCCCCTTTCTTTGATAATTTTTTTTCTTTGATAATTTTTATGAATATATATATACAAGGAAATGTCAATAGGTCAAACAAAATGAAATGGTCCTGCTGAAAGGTGAATTCATCTCCCAGTGTCTGCTGGAAAGCAGACAGATCCAAGTTTTCCTTTAGGATTTTGACCGTGCTTAGGGCCATTCCGTTTCTTTTTTTTATCCTGAAAAACTCCCCACCCAGTCCTTAACAATTACAAGCATGCCCCTAACATGATGCAGCCACCTCTATGCTTGAAAATATAGAGAGTGGTACTGAGTAATGTGTTGTATTGGATTTGCACCAAACATAACACTTTTTATTCAGGACAAAAAGTTAATTGCTTCGCCACATTCTTTGCAGTATTACTTTAGTGCCTCGTTGCCAACAGGATCCATGTTTTGAAATATTTATATTCTGTACAGGCTACCTTTTTTACTCAGTTTGGTTAGAATTGTGTAGTAACTACAATGTTGTTGATCCATCCTCAGTTTTCTCCTACCACAGCCATTAAACCATTGGCCTCATTGTGAAATGCCAGAGCGGTTTCCTTCCTCTCCGACAACGGCGTTAGGAAGAACACCTGTGTCTTTGTAGTGATTGGGTATATTGATACACCATCCAAAGTGCGATTAATAACTTCACCTTGCTAAAAGGGATATTCAATGTCAGCTTTTTAAAATTTCTACCCTTCTACCAACAGGTGCCCTTTGTGAGGCATTGGAAAAACCTCCCTGGTCTTTGTGGTTGAATCTGTGTTTGAAATCCACAGCTCGACTGAGGGACCTTACAATTATCTGTATGTGTGGGGTACAGAGATGAGGTCGTCGTTCAAAAATCATGTTAAACGCTATTATTGCACACAGTGAGTCCATGTAACTTATTATGTGACTTGTTAAGCAAATGTTTACTCCTGAAGTTATTTAGGCTTGATATAAAAAAGGGGTTGAATACTTATAGACTCAAGACAGCTTTTCATTTTTAATTCATTTGTTTAGAATATATTGGAGGCCCTCGACTTTATCTTGGGCCTAACAACACTCGTGCCATTATATCCTCCAAACATCGGCTTCTCTGGCATTATCAGTTAAATATCTTACTCCTGAAGTGCACAATGGCAGTAGGTAGCACGTGGGATATAGATGCCTTTGGCTGCTGGCTCACTCCATTTACATTGTCCCGGTCGGCCATGGGATGCGAACCAGCAACCCTCAGGTTAATAGCCATAAACAACGCCACCAACAGCGCCCAAGAGCTGCATTGAAAACTGGTTGAATCTACCAGGTCGCCTACGTCTCGAACAGACATGTTTGAAGTGGGAGAGGGGAAGGTGATAATCCAGCAGCCAAAAAGCAGGCCTCTCAAGGAGCCGCTACCATGGCAACCGGCTCGAGCCGAGCGCACTCACCGGGGCAGAATGAAGGGTATCTGTTGGCTGCAGCTCTGCGCACTCTGAAACGGCAGTTGTTTGAGTCTTGTTGTTGTGAGCTTAGGTGGTTGAGGCTGTGCGAGTAATTGAATACACGAGAGAGTGCAAACCGTATATACTGAACAAAAATATAAACGCAACATGCAACAATTTCACGATTTTACTGAGTAACAGTTCATATACGAAAGGAAATGTAAATTGAAATAAATTCATTAGGTCCTAATCTATGGATTTCACGTGACTGGGCATGGGCTTATCCATGGGCGGGCCTGGGAGGGCATAGGCCCCACACACTAGGGAGCCAGACCCAGTTTTTCACCCACAAAATGGCTTTCTACAGACAGAAATAGTCCTCAGTTTCATCCGTTGTCCTGGTGCCTGGTCTCAGATGATCCCGCAGGTGAAGAAGACGGATTTTGGTGGTCCTGGGCTGCGGTGGTTACACGTGGTCAGCGTTTTTTAGTCCGGTTGGATTTACTGCCAAATTCGCTAAAATGACATTGGAGGTTAACATTAAATTTTCTGGCAATGGCTCTGGTGGACATTCCTGCAGTCATCATGCTAATTGCACGCTCCCCATGCTACACCTGTCAGGTGGATGGATTACATTGGCAAATGAGAAATGCTCATTAACAGGGTGGAAACAATGTTGTGCACAGAATTTGAGCGAAATAAGCTTTTTGTGCGTATAGAACATTTCCGGGATCTTTTATTTCAGCTCATGAAACATGGGACCAACACTTTACATGTTGCGTTTATGTTTTTGTTCAGTATAGAAAGTGAGATGAGAATATAGACTAAGAGAGCGAGAGGGTGGGTGAGAAAAAGAGGAAGAGAGAAAGATGGAGAGGTAGGGAGGAAGAGAAGGAGAGATGGAGGGAGGGTGTGAACATGTTGACGGAGAGAGAACGTTTGAGACCGAGAGGGAGGGAGAGATGTAAAAAAAAGAAACACCGGTCCCAATGGCCTTACATCAGGGGAGGTGGACACTGGTGTTTGAAATGCTAATGCTGGCTGACGGACAGTGTCCACAGTCCCTCCAGTGCACAAAGATTCATCAATGTAACACCGACACATTTTTCTCACTGAGTCACACACACACAGACACACTAGGGCGCAGACACTAGCGTGAGCACGCGCACACACAGGCTTACAAACAAACCCACACATATTCACCCAGCTGTACAGAAAAACCCACTCGTATGAATTTGTTCTAAACCGACTTGCCTAGTTAAATAAAGGTTAAATAAATAAATAAACACATGATGAATCAGGAACAGACTTACAAATGTACCAAGATATACGAAATCTGGAGATTCCAAGGGCTGTGATTCTCTACCACTGAATGCTTTTCTATTTTATGGAATAAAAATAAGTTGATGCTGGATAGTGAACAATGCCGATTAAGCCTGTGTGCAAATAATAACTCCCAGAAGTAATCAAATATTTTACATTGTTTCCTATCCAGCATCAATTTATTTTTGTTCTATAGTATTTCATCTCATGATCAAAGAGCACCTCATGGATTAACTGTAAACCAAAGAAGTGCTCCTCTCCTGTGTCTATGCTGTTCTATTTTAATTGGATTCAGTGAAGCTCATAACCCATTACAAATGATTTAGCGTAAGGTCATATTGGCCCTGTGAGAGTACATGGGTTGTATTCACACTTGGTAGGTTCTCTCCACTGCCAGAATAATCTACCCCAGTATCCCAATATGTGCTGGTGAGCCCTGCATAACGCTAGGGCCTCGTAGGTTTAGCTCAATGGGCTAACACAGTCTTGTCAAACAGTACGAGACACCAAAAAAGGGAAAGAGGGATATCTAGTCAGTTGTGCAACCGAATGCATTCAACTGAAATGTGTCTTACCACATTTAACCCAACCCCAGAACACACACACATACTTCCAGGTGATTTACAATGTAATTAAAGACCTCTCCTCTCTCATTTTTATCATCTGCCCTCAAACCAATGTCCTGGTTTGATTATTTCCCTAATACTACTCCCCATAAAGGCTAAGAAAGGCAATGAATCCGCCTCCTCCTCAAAGTTAGCCTGACATCCATCGTGTTGTCTTCATTATCTTGGTCCCTCGGGTCAATGTCCCTCAGTTTACATTTACAGGTGGGAGGCACACAAGTGCGCGCGTGCACACACACACGCGAGCGTGTTTGCACACTAGCACACACACACTTTCACACAAACCAATACATACACTCTCACAAACACACACACTGACAGGATTTCTCTGAACAACACGGAAGGTATGAGTTACTTCTAATAAACCAGCGTGTCCTCGTTCCAGGAACACACTGAACTGGAATAATGTTCTTTAAGAACTTTTTATGGAGTGAGTTTAGACTCTTAATTTGGTAAATGTACAGTACCAGTCAAAAGTTTAGACACACCTACTCATTCAAGGGTTTTTCTTTCTTTGTTCTATTTTCTACATTGTAGAATAATAGTAAAGACATCAAAACTATGAAATAACATATATAGAATCATGTAGTAACCAAAAAAGTTGAAATCCAAATAGATTTTAGATTCTTCGAAGTAGCCACCCTTTGCCTGAATGACAGTTGGAGGGTGTGTCAATGCACCCAGTCACTACAAAGTGTGTCAGACCAGGGGGTTTGGTCAAGACGTTTACACAGATCAGACACGGACAGAGTATGATTAGCTCGGTTTCAAAGGTGTTTTTTAAATAATAAATCAAAAGAAAAGGATAGGTCTCCCCCATGAAACCCTCTCCGGGATACAGTCTTCTGGGCTCCGAGTCTTGCTGTATCCTGTCGGCCACACCAACTCAACTCCGTCTTAGCTCGGGTACCGTCTCCAACGACACGGAAGTCACCTTACTTCCCCCAGTCCTCTCCTGTGCGCTGCCCTTCTGGCAGCTTTATGGGGCTTGTACAGCTGGTGAGCAATCGCCCTTGATTACTCACCAACTCTCAATCAGCCCTAATTAGTCCTGGGCGGAGAGCCCCTCGAGACCTGGCACGTCCAGCAGATGGAGCCATCACCTCGTGATGTATACTCCTTCTGTCACCAGGCCTCAATGGGTCTCCCCCTGGTGGCTGACCTTCTGTATGCCACAAAAGATACTGGCGTCCTTCCTAACTTATTTGCCAAAGAGGAAGGAAACAGCTCAGGGATTTCACCATTAGGCCAATGGTTACTTTAAAACAGTTTAATGGCTGTGATAGGAGAAAACTGAGAATGGATCAACAACATTGTAGTTACTCCACAATACTAACCTAATTGACATAGTAAAAGAAGGAAGCCTGTACAGAATACAAATATTCCAAAACATGCATCCTGTTTGCAACAAGGCACTAAAGTAATACTGCAAAAAAATGTGGCAAAGCAATTCACTTTTTGTCCTGAATACAAAGTGTTATGTTTGGGGCAAATCCAATACAACACATTACTGAGTACCACTCTCCATATTTTCAAGCATAGTGGTGGCTGCATCATGTTATGGGTATGCTTGTAATGATTAAGGGCTGGAGAGTTTTTCAGGATAAAAAATAAATGGAATGGAGATAAGCACAGGCTAAAACTCCTAGAGGAAAACCTAGTTCAGTCTGCTTTCAGCAGGACAATTTACAACTCTGGAATGTGCATTTGCGCATACAAATTTGCTTGTGGATTTTGTATTTGTTGTTTACAGAATTTTCAGACTCTCTTTTCCACTGGTTTTATGTTATACAATCCACAAATGTGGCTATAGTGTCCATATTAGGACAGCCTCAGTCTAAGCAGATGACTCTCCTCTATTTATAGCTTAATTTCCTCCTTTCTTAGATCCCTTTTCTAATTGTCTTTCCTAGATCCCTTTCCTCCTATGATATCTCCCTCCCATTTCCTCCCCTCCTTTGCTTTTCTAGCTTTTTCTAGTGAATGATCCTGAGTGGCCGATTTTACAGTTTTGACTTAAATCTGCTTGAAAATCTATTTCAAGACAACCAACTTGACAGAGCTTGAAGAATTTTGATTAAAAAAAATTATGGGCAAATATTGCACAATCCACACTTTGAGACTTAGCCCAAAAGACTCCAAAGGTGTTTCTAACATATCTATCATATACTCAAGGGGGTAAATACTTGTTTTATCAAGATATAGTAGTGTTTTATTTTTCCTTTTTCTTCCACTTTGACAGTATAGAGTATTTTGTGTAGATCATTGACAAAAAAAATGATAACTGAATCCATCCAAGACCATAGATCAAAGTCCAACTAGAAAGCATGCACACACATTTATCACACACATTGTCAGAGGAAAATAGTTAAGCTAATCAAAAATGAAGATGAATTAACCCTGAAATGAATTAATTAAAAACCGTATCAAAAACTGTAACCGTCTTGAGAAAATAGGCCTACCTGTATGATATCTTTACGTATACATAGCTTATGCCTTTTTTTGTGATGACCATCCTCAACCAACACTTGACATGTTTTAACTGATCGGAGTTCTCAGAAAAACAGCACAAAAGGTATGAGTGACACCCCCCCCCCCCCCCCCACACACACACACACACACAGTCATTAACAAACCAGTTAAGCAAGTGAAAGCTATAGTGTTGCTATACAGCATTCCAGTCCCCACACACAGACATACACAGAAGTCCTGGATTCAAATCGGGTTCCAATCGGAATGGTAGGAACCAATTGTGGACATGACTCCCTTGTCCCTAATGAAATTTCCGCCCCTGGTTCAAATAC
Source organism: Oncorhynchus clarkii lewisi (assembly GCF_045791955.1). Lineage (NCBI taxonomy): Eukaryota > Metazoa > Chordata > Actinopteri > Salmoniformes > Salmonidae > Oncorhynchus > Oncorhynchus clarkii. The sequence continues at coordinate 24,687,968 of NC_092153.1, forward strand.
ATTTGTATTTGAAATACTTACAGTGCCTTGCGAAAGTATTCGGCCCCCTTGAACTTTGCGACCTTTTGCCACATTTCAGGCTTCAAACATAAATATATAAAACTGTATTTTTTTGTGAAGAATCAACAACAAGTGGGACACAATCATGAAGTGGAACGACATTTATTGGATATTTCAAACTTTTTTAACAAATCAAAAACTGAAATATTGGGCGTGCAAAATTATGTGTTCCTTGTTCTTCATGATGCTCTCTGCACTTTTAACGGACCTCTGAGACTATCACAGTGCAGGTGCATTTATACAGAGACTTGATTACACACAGGTGGATTGTATTTATCATCATTAGTCATTTAGGTCAACATTGGATCATTCAGAGATCCTCACTGAACTTCTGGAGAGAGTTTTCTGCACTGAAAGTAAAGGGGCTGAATAATTTTGCACGCCCAATTTTTCAGTTTTTGATTTGTTAAAAAAGTTTGAAATATCCAATAAATGTCGTTCCACTTCATGATTGTGTCCCACTTGTTGTTGATTCTTCACAAAAAAATACAGTTTTATATCTTTATGTTTGAAGCCTGAAATGTGGCAAAAGGTCGCAAAGTTTAAGGGGGACGAATACTTTTGCAAGGCACTGTATTTTCTGTGTATTTGACTATTTTTCAAATGTGTGCAAAAGTATTTGAAAGTATTTTTTTTTTAGGATTTCCTATAAATAGCCTACTATTTAAAACTATTTTGAAATACTTGTTCAAATCCATGGAGTATTTAGATATTTGTATTTAAAAATGCACAGACAAATACATACCAATCCTTTCAAAGTGTATTTCCAAATACATTCCTATATGACTTACTTCAAATGCAAAAATATCAAAATACTTACTTCGAAATGTCTTTGAAAATAATTGAAATACCCAAAATAGTATTTGAAACCAGGTCACACACACACACACACACACACTGCAGCCCCCGTCAGGTGCCATCAGTGTTACTGTGGGTTTTTGTCACTGTCCCTCCCCGTTGGAGCCAGACTGAGCTTCAGGCCGCAGGGGAACAGCTCTGTGACTGTCTGATGTGACAGTCAGGGCTGCAGTCTGGAGTGGTGGGGAATGTTACTGTACCCTCACTCTGTGACAGCTTAGGCTAGACTCAAACATCAGAGCCCTAGCCTCTAGCCATACTACTGGCCTAAACCTCCCTCACTTTACCCTCATAGGCATGGCACTGACAATGAACAATCAGTCTGCACTGCAGTAACCTTGTGGCGTTCACTGTTGTAATCATATATCATCATCACCATTTGCATACTTTTACCATTCTCAGGGCCACATCGTGGTTTAGTGTGTGTGTATGTGTGTGTGTGTGTACACAATCCACTCCTTCTCTCCGCTCTTCCTCCGTAACCTTCCTCTAACCCTCCACCCACACACCTGTTCAGGCCCCAGCTCTCTGGGACACACATATTAGAGAGTAAACATTTCACCATCTCATTACAAGTGGCCACCTCCACACTACCTCCACCCCTGCCTGGCTCTCTGATCTCTCTAAGGCTGTGTCCCAAATGGCAACCTTTTTTATAGTGCACTACTGTTGACCAGGGCCTATTGGGCTCTGGTCAAAAGCAGTGCCCTATATAGGGAATAGGGGTGCCATTTGGGACTCGGTCCCCTCTAAGGCTCCTGTTACAACAGGCTGCCAGGAGGCATCTGATAGGGCATCCCTCGGGGCCCGGGGCGACTGGCCTGTGTAAGACACACTCAAAGGAGAGCCTGATGTACTGTAGTCACTCCACTGTTCTCCTTCCTGTTCCTAAAGCTAACAAAGGATACTGTGTGCACCGGAGACATACTGTGTCAGCCTGCTTTGCTTAGAAAGAATTAGCTTGCAGGCAGGTTGATTTGTATTTGTTTAGAATATGGATTTTCATAGAAGTTAGACTTTTTTCGGAAATGTTGTCTAAGATATCGATTTGCATGGTAGTTAGAATGTTGTTTAGAATATTGATTTGTATTGGACTTAGAAGGTCAAAGGATGCTGTGTGCCCTGGAGACATAGCTACTCCTCTGTGCTAGAGGCCTTCATGGATCTACACGAACCCGATTACCCTTGATCCGACCCGGGATCCAGAATGTTGTAGTTAAACCTCAGATCCCTGTGTAAAAAAATATGTGAAATACTGACCAGTTCCTAAACAACAAATGCAAATGTCATACATTTACATTTGATTATCTTAAATGATTCTCAGTGGGTTCCCTTTCATCAAACCGAATATGTCAAAATTGCATTGTTAAATAGGCTACTGTTGTGGGAGAGGAAGAGGAGGACTCAGCAGAAAGGAGTGATAGCCTATAGGGAAAGGGTTGAATGCCTTCAACTGAAATGTGTCTTCTGCATTTAACCCAACCCCTCTGAATCAGAGCGGTGCGGGGGGGCTGCCTTAATCACACAACCCTTCGGTTACTGGCCCAACGGTCTAACCATTAGGCTACCTCCTGCCCCATAGGCTATATAAAGTGAGTTTCTGAAACATGGAGTTGTTTTTTGCTGATGTGAAGAAGAAACTGAATGAAAGCGAGTACAGGGAGGTACAACCAGCAGGCATATTGTCTGTATGGGCCTCATTTATGCACATTTTGTGGATACGAAGGAGAAAAGGGTTACCCATAATCTTAAAACCTGAGCGATATTTTTAATTTTTTTTTAAACGTGGGCTTGCCTATTTAGTAGGCTATTTTTTGCAATTGTATTTTCTTTCTTTCATTTAAGTTTGCTAACTAATATTAATTTACTTGAGTGATAAGCTATTTGTCAGCATACCCAAGTTTCGGGACTTTCGCTCAAAATAAATGAGACTATAATGCGGTGTTACCGACACATTCTTTCTGATCGTCTTTAATAAAGAAACCTTTTGACCGTGTTAATCTGCTCATGTTGTTGTGTGCATGTGTTATCCTTATGTTGAAAGGCTGCCAATGTATTGATTGTGTAAGGCATGGTATAATAAATATCAGGACAGCTCCTCTCCAATTATGAATGTTTAATTAACTCTCCGGACGGTAAGGCCAACATGTCCTCTTAAATCGCAATTGTTGGAAATGAAATGGGACTGCAGGAGACTCCATCCTTCCTTGGCCTGTTTTAATTTTAGGCTTGCTGGTCAAACAGGCTATATAACCTACCTTTTTTCTATAGTTTAAATCAACTATAGGGATGTCATTATGAAAACACTAAGCTTTACACCACAAATAAATTATTTTAGATAGGCCTACAACCAAAAATGCATGTTCACTGCCAGACAAGTCAAACAAAAATTGCTGACTTGCAGGGCAATAAAGCACCTTTAAAAAAATATATATTTAAGTTTCGGATCCATGTGGGTCGGATACAGACCAGACCAAATTTGGATCGATTTCTCTCAACTCTGATATGTTTTGGTGGATCTGGTCCACTAAGATCCGAAACAGATTTTTTAAAATGACCGGATCCTGTCATGCTGGAAATTTGCGTATTCAATTTGGGGATCTGAGAAGGTCTCTACTCTGTACCAGCCTGCTTTGCTTAGAAATAATTAGCTTTGAGGCAGAAATGGCTGCCTTGGTGGCAGGTTGATTTGTATAGGAGTCGGAGCCTCAGGGAGAGGTGTGACAGTTTGAATGTTGGTTTGTATCTCTATTGTTAGTTTTTAAAGTGAAGAGATGGTTGTTGCTCTAGCCAGGTCATAGAGAATGTGCATTCTTTAACTTCCGTGGCCTGGACGTGCTGCGAACCCGTCCTCTTAAAAGATGGATACCACCGCACACTGTCGAACGCTCCTGCATTCAAACCTTTCCCCAGGCAGCAATGGCTTGATAATGAGTGGTGCCAGCGTAGTTTGCCACTACCTGAGCACACCTGGTGGCAGCTTGGAATGATGTACGTATGTGGGCGAAATGAAAGCTGCTGTTCCTGTCACTTCTTCCTAGCTTCAGTTTAATCGGCGCCGCTGCCCGCAGCCTGCCATTAGGGGTTCGGTCGGGGAGGATGTCGCAATCGATGCTTGATCAAACTGGTTATCCCCTCCCGCTGTCTGCTGTCGCCTGTGTCCTATCCTTCACGACTGCATTTTTCTTTCTATGAGCAAAAAATGTACCTTAGGACTAGTTTCGGAATGTTCTCCATTCAAACGTTTAGGTGTGACCGCTCAGGAAATTGTTGCAAACATTAAGCCTACCGTTATAATCAAGCTTTCTCAAACCGAATGAACAAATCTCTTATTTGATATTGTTTTTTTTGTTTTTTTGTTTTTTACTATATATTGCCGCCAACCCAAAGAATATCCATGATTACAGTTTTGATCATGAGAATGAAGTGAAGGCATGAGTCATCTTTCATCTCTCAGTGGATACTAGTTTCCATCATTCTCCCTGAAACGTATATCTGCGTCCCCTTTTTTCCTCTAAGGCATGGTGCGCTACTTTTGACCAGCGCCCTAGTCAAAAGGAGTACACTTTATAGGGAATAGGGTGCCATTTGGGACGCAGGGCTCTCTGCGCATCTTCCTTTGTTTGCGAGAGAGATCATGTTGATCCAACAGTACACTCTCTCCGTTTGTTTTGCTCTAAAGTGTTTTTGAGTCGGCACACTCCAGCGAGGAGCCATCTCTTATCAGCAATGAGCTCCTTGCCAGACATAATTTCCTGTGATTTCCAGTTTGAGGGAGGACTCTTTAATTGTTATAAGCCTGTACGAACCTTTTGTGATGTCTTTTATATTTGGTTATGGCTGTTATTTAATCCAAATCATTTTAAGGAGACGGTAATAAGACATTATAAGGGACCATGCGAGTCTTACAATGCATTATAACCTCATCATAATGCATCACCTGTCAGCATTTTAAGTGCTACCAGATATTGTTTTCATGTTGTCTATGTGTCATCAACGTTTAAAAGAGTACACTGCAGATTAGAGGCAGAGGTCCCGGATACAATAATAATGTACTACATTGTTTCCTTTAACCCTGTTTTGAGAATCTCAACATAGAGATCTATAATGAGGCCAGGTTATGTACTGTGTACAATACACAGTGTGGACTACAGTATGTACAGTGGTAGGGTCTCACTGACTGGTGGTTTTCTTCCTGTGTGCTTCAGGACAAGAAGACCTACCTAGACATCATCCACACCTACACGGAGGTGCACGCCACCGTGCACGGTACCAGCACTGTGCACTTGCCCAGCTACGTGAGAAACTACGGCATCCTGAGCGGCCGGGACCTGCAGTTCCTCCTCAGGGAGACCAAGGTGAGAGCAACACACACACATACACACACACACATATATACATACATACATATATATACACATATACAATACACACGGACACAGACACCAGAGTTGAAGAATCCTGCCCTAGAGAGAGGAACCACACTTGCTACGCTGTAGGACTCCGGGGGGGGGGGGGGGGGCATAGGTACCAAGTCATTACTAAGAGCGACGGGATTGCTCATAAAAAAAAGCCTTGGTTCCTGATAAGATGAGATAGAAGAAAGACTTTATTAATCCCCGATGGGAAGTTGGTTTGTCAGTCAACAGCATGTACACACAGTCACACAAAAAAACACAACAATCAACAGCATGTACACACAGTCACGAAAAAAAAACACAACAATCAACAGCATGTACACAGTTTGCTCATAATAGCATTCAGCTGAACGCTGCAGAATGTTCTAATACGTACACACACACACACACACTGTTTGTTTGGAGTGCGACACCCCCTGTGACTTCACTATGCATCCCAGTGAATGGATGGTTTATGATTTTACACAGTGTCAAGGCGAGTGTCAGGATCTCTCAGCACTTCATCATTAGTCATAGTGATTTCTCCCAGAGTGCCTCAGCAGGGCCGTATGCTAGCCAGGAACTCCGTTCATGTCATGCCCAGGCCTGCCACTGCTCTTGACACAATGCTACTGCTCAAGGTTCACTTCTTCTGAAGCACCTCCAACCACACTGCCTGTTTTCTAGCCACACAACTCGTCCCAGGTCTGTTTGTTCTGTATAGCCCAACGACCCTCTGAAGCTCCAACCAAACTGCCTGTTCTCAATCCACACAACTGGTCTGTTTGTGCTGTATAGCAAACTCATATGGTGGTGCACACAGACAGATCTGGGGCCAGGCTATACCTGTCCTAAATAGTCTGAAAAGAGGCTGTCAGGAGAAACTGTGGAAAATCCGGGAAATCAAACCAGCAAGCGTCAAGCTTGAAAAGAGAGAGTTATCAGAGATCTTTGGAAGGAGATGGAGAGAGTTAAGGAGATCTTTGGAAGGCGAGAGAGAGGGTGGAGGAGATCTTTGGAAGGAGAGAGAGTGGAGGAGGTCTTTGGAAGGAGATGGAGAGAGTTAAGGAGATCTTTGGAAGGAGAGAGAGAGGGTGGAGGAGATCTTTGGAAGGAGAGAGAGTGGAGGAGGTCTTTGGAAGGAGAGAGAGAGGGTGGAGGAGATCGTTGGAAGGAGAGAGAGAGGGTGGAGGAGATCTTTGGAAGAGGAGAGAGAGCGGAGGAGATCTTTGGAAGGAGAGAGAGAGAGAGAGGGTGGAGGAGATCTTTGGAAGGAGATGGAGAGAGTGGAGGAGATCTTTGGAAGGAGATGGAAAGAGTGGAGGAGATATTTGGAAGGAGAGGGAGAGAAAGGAGGAGATCTTTGGAAGGAGAGAGAGAGGGTGGAGGAGATCTTTGGAAGGAGAGAGAGAGTTAAGGAGATCTTTGGAAGGAGAGAGAGATGGTGGAGGAGATCTTTGGAAGGAGATGTAGAGAGTGGAGGATATCTTTGGAAGGAGAGAGAGAGAGGGATCTTCATGATCTTCAAGATCTCCTCATTAACCTGGTGTTTGGAAGCCCGGAGGGAGCGCTAATGAATTGCCATAAATCCAGACCTATTTAGCAGCAGCATTGTGTTGTTGCGATAACAAGAAGAATGAGGACAGGTGTTTTCCAGCCACGCTTTCCTCCCTGCTCCTCTTTATGAATAAAGCATTTACCTGCTAACAGATTGCTTGTGTTAATTGCTCCCCTGAGATTTTTGGCAAAACAACACGGAATACATAGATGCAGTATAAAACAGGGCAGAGGTGGAAGGCACTGTATAGAATTTGCAATGAACCAGCATTATACTGCCCTAGTATAATATTATATGGAATTGGTGTTGAGACAAGCATTTTGCTACACTCGCAATAACACCCGCTAAACACGTGTATGTGACCAATAACATGCGATTTGATTTGGATGCTTTGGCTGTAGCTAATGGGGATCCTAATTGAATTACCCAATCTCACAAAACATACACCACCCTGCGTTTACAACTGAATCGAAGACCGGGCTCATGTTGACCTAAGGTCCTAATTATCTCTTTGGCAGAATTCAACGTTGTACCTCGAAGGAAGTACAGTCGGCTACGATTCTTGTCCCTCCCGCTCTACAATGCAGTTTGCATGTTTCCTGTGTGGAATGTGGTTTAACCATGGCTTGTTTGCATAGCCAGCATATCCTCCAGACCAGTTGAACGTGTTCATCTCATCTCCTAACCGTCCAGGATGATATGCATTGGTCTGGAGTAGGGTGACGTTGCCCCTTACACTCTGATCTTGGGTCTGATTTGCATCCCCCCCCTCTAATGGTTATGGTTAAGATGCTAGAACAGGCTTTATTTGTCCAGTGCACAGCTTAGTACAGTAGCATGCTTGCTTCCAAGCATCTATTCTGTTACTAGGGGGAAACTTAACTCCAGGTTCATGCTATTGCACAAGGGCCCTTCTGTTGAAATAACAGTCCACGGTGATACGTTAGTCTGCTGTATGTAGTGCTGGATCACAGGCTTTTCTCTCCTAGGTCTCGGCCTTCTTCGTACTGGCGCATATGACCACATTCTTCTTCTGAAGTTGTTCAATTACCGTATTTCATCTGAGGTCATTGTATTCGCTGCTCTTCCCTTTCACATCGCTAGCTGCCTTTTCCTAAGTGGTATCTGAAGCACTTGCAACTAGCCCGGTTGCCTCTCACCTTCTCACCACCTCCCAATATAGAGTCCTTCTCACAATATCCATTTAGCATATGCTACGCTATGCTTTTGTATGCTGTGCAATTCTATGCTGTGCCATGCTACACGATCGGAGAGAGGGGGTTTGCTCTATAAATAGCAGCTGTTTGTCAGGCTGGTGGGCTCACTGGGCTGCAGTCTTGCCTGCGAGGAAGCACCATCAGTCAGCCTCTGCTGCCACCTGTCGACCAAACGCTGAAAGCTGCAGTCGATACTGTCTGTCCCACAGCTGTTCAGTGTTTACATTGGGGTTCTCCAGTTCTGGAGAGCTACTGTCCTGGGACTGCGGGCTTTTGCTCCAGCTTGTCACGAACACACCTGATTTAAGTCATCCTTCTAAGGATTTCACTCTGGACCGTGATTAGCTGAGTTAGATGTGTAACTGCAGGGCTGGAACAAGACCCTGCACACACAGTAGCTGTTAAGGAGAGTCGTGAGGTACAGTGGCTGAGGAGAAGGATGATATGGGTATGGACTGAAGAGAAGGGATGGTATGGGAGAGTCCGTGTACAGCAGTGTTGCCAACAGTGGGCCGAACTCAAGAGACCCTCTGTCTCCCCAGGCATGGCCGGCACTGACCCGGAGGGATCTTGCTCTCGCCGACTCACAGACCAGCCATTGTGGCCGTCGCCGGCCCTCCGCTATAACAACCCCAGCTCCAGCGGCTCTCTTTTTACTAGTGGGGCCTCAGACAAACACATTATTGTGGCACGCTTCACGGGCTCGTCACCTCTGGTTCCAGCATGTCAGAAGAGCCTCTCAGATATTTGCTTTGGTCGTCCAGCTCAATGGGTTTTCTATGATCCTCTGTGTGTACGGAGTCTTTGTTGTGATGATTGGCGGTGGGCCTCTTCTCTCCAGAGACAGGGCCGTATTTGTGCGAATAGCGTGTTTCATGACAAGAGCAAGTAGTACAGGTAATACAAGTACTGTAGCTACTGTCTCGGTGCCGAGTAGTGCTTGAACGAGATGGGTTAGTACATAAAACATTACACACTTATTTACCGAGTCTGTCCAGTTTCTGCTGGCTTTGCCAATCTTCTGCTTTTCTTTATTGCTGCAATTTATAATAATAATATAATAATAACATTAACATAATCACCATTCAGTCACTGATGTTTGATCCCTGGCATGCATAACCAGTCAGGGGTTTCAAACCCATGAGTCTCATGTCCAGAGACCAATCCTAACAAAACCACGGGCCTTACTTCCCCTCCTCTGGCCATTGTTTTGTCTGTGCACGTGCGTGTGCACGTTTTCACTCTACCGTGTGTGTGTGAACTCCGCGTTTAGCCTCTCCTTGGGCCGACACCACACACACTCACACACACACACACACACCACACTAAAGTGACTGAGAACTTGAGGCTGTGCTTACCAGACAGGAGAAGCCCTCTTTTACGAGCCAGTTTTATAGCCGAAACACTTAGGAATGGTTAAGAACCAATAAAAGCAGGCTGTGTGTGCTGCTGGTGCAGAGCATAAAAAACACAGACAAGGCTGTGGGAATTCTAGGAAGTAAGAGGTGTCTCCTTTTATTTCTCTGAAGAAGATAATATTGTACTTTCTCTCACCCACACCTGCAATAGTTATTTCTTCCTGGCACTGATTCTGCTGATGGGGTCTATTTCAGATAAGAGTCTACTTGTAATAACTGTGATATGTAGTTGTTGTTTCCTGCTAAACTTGAATGCATTGATTGAATGCGTTGATTTGTTAAGTTGCTCTGGACAATAGCGTCTGCTAAATGTCAATGTAAGTGCAATGCTCTTTTTCTCTCCACAGCTTTTTGTTGGCCTGTCCTTCCCCTACGAAGGCCCCGCCCCCCTAGAGGCCATAGCCAATGGCTGTGCCTTCCTCAACCCCAAGTTCACCCCGCCCAAGAGCAGCAAGAACACGGACTTCTTCAAGGGCAAGCCCACCCTGAGAGAGGTGAGATGGCGCCACTCTGCCCAGAGACCCCGGTCAAAGTGTGTGTGTGTGTGTGTGTGTGTGTGTGTGTGTGTGTGTGTGTGTGTGTGTGTGTGTGTGTGTGTGTGTGTGTGTGTGTGTGTGTGTGTGTGTGTGTGTGTGTGTGAGAGACATAACCTAGTCCTCTATTCACTTCTGTGCTGTTACCTCCCCTTTCTTTTATTCATGACAGGTCCTCTGTAATAAGTCCGTCTGGTGTTTGACGGATAGGGTCTAGTTTTTGAAGCGTGTGCACACAGTTCGTTCTTCATCTGTGATGTGACTCGACTTCAATGCGCTCCTATTGAAGTGAACTACTGTGTCATGTCTGTTTTGATTCTGTCCTGTGTTTTCTGTTTTTAGCCTGCCAAAGGGACTAAGGATTTAAAAAAGAACGCTCTACTTATTAGCTGACTAGCCAATTCAGCCAATCTGACTTCAGTATTGTCTGGATAAGAGCATCTGCCAAACCTACTAAATGACTCAAATATAAACGTGAATAAATAATCAAACGTATACATTGTGTGTTTTCTTCAGCTTGCCAAAAGTATTTTTTTATGGCAGTCGAAGAAATTCTATAAAAATGTGTTCCCATGCAGTTGACCTCCCAGCACCCGTATGCTGAGGTGTATATTGGCCAGCCTCACGTGTGGACGGTGAACATCGACAACCCTGCGGAGGTGGACAGAGCAATCCGCTCGATCCTCAGTCAGAAGGTACACACACACACACACACACACACACACAATACATGTTTCCCTGCTTGCGTTCTCTCCGTTCTATTCTTTTAGCACAGTCTGAAATGAAAACTCTCCCAGTCTCATTCCCTAAAGCCTCGGGTGCACAAACGATTGTACCAGTCAGGGAAGCAGAGAGCGTGATCACAAATTCCAAGGGGGCTCGATTAGAATAGATGAATAAGAGGAATTCACAGAGAGAGGAATTGAGAATAGCAAAGTGAGAGCTTTTCTTTCTCTCTCCCCTTACTGGGCCCGTGCATATTTAAGTCCAGGGGCAAGCAGACCTCGTGGTTGTGTCCCCCAATAGCACCCTATTCCCTATATAGTGCACTACTCTATGGGCTCTGGTCAAAAGTAGTGCGCTATGTAAGGATTAGGGAATATGGTGCCATTGGGGACACGGACCTCGTGTGCTTCTGCATGGGTGCCCAAACAATGGGTTTGTTCATTAGAGAAGGCTACTGTGTCTCGTATGGTTTCTGACCAGTGTCCAGACCAGCAGCCCTCAGCTTAATTTTCTCTCTCTGGATGTGCCCCAATGGCACCCTGTTCCCTTTTTATAGTGCACTACTTTTGGGCTCAGGCTCTGGTCAAAGGTAGTGCATTATATAGGGAATAGGGTATGATTTATCATGCACCCTTTGTCTCCGCTCTCTACGGCTGAGAGCATCGAATGTTATTCCACCAATCACAAATTGATCTCAAAGGTTAGTTGACCAATTACAGAGTTTCACAGCAGCGTATCTGAAGTTGTTTCGATGGAACAAGGATGCAGCTCAGTAGTTTGTCTCATTGAGTTTTGCTCTGTTGACTGCAGAACAAAATGACTATAGTGTGTGTGGAGTTCTCGCTGATATCCTCGGCGCTACTGTAGGTAGTTGTGTATATATTTCAGGAATGTGTCTGTCTAGAAGACCTCAGTCAGGGTTGGAGAGTTTTGAAGCGCACACACGCACACATACCCCTCTTTCTTTTTTTCTTTCCTTCTTTTTTCCTCTCCTCTCCTTTCCTCTCCTCTCCTCTCCTCTCCTCTCCTCTCCTCTCCTCTCCTCTCCTCTCCTCTCACTGACCCATAGACACATACTCTTAGCAAGCTGACTGGCATTCTACAGCCTATAAAGTGCTGTAGCCTGACTCTGTGTTTTCCATCCTCAGATCGAGCCCTACCTGCCCTACGAGTTCACCTGTGAGGGAATGCTGCAAAGAGTCAACGCCTTCATTGAGAATCAGGTACGGCCTCGCTATAACAGTCCTCTCCATTCTCCTGGACGGTCGTCAGAGCCTTTACACACTATTGTGCTGACCCTAACTGTCATTTTTTTGGCTCGCTTTTCCAGTAAGTACAGTTACAAGATCAGCATAGTTTTGTTACACACTGCTTATGTCTGGCGTGGTTTAGGCAGGGCGTGGCTAGCTAACTATGCCTCTCTGATGGCTTAGGCGGACTGGCGCCAGAGCCCGTATTAACAAAGTATCTCAGAGTAGGAGTGCTCGGATCAGTTTTACAGCATCATAAATAAGAGGGGTGACCTGATCCTAGATCAGTATTCCTACTCTGAGACGCTTCTTGATTACAGGCACAGGTATATTAACGGGCCAGCTTGGCTCCCCATTAACGAACTGAGCCTTACTTTCTTTTAATATTGTCCATTTTAGTATCTTAGTGTGGAAAGGGTGTCAGAGCCTCTGGAGTATTCTACAGTGCACTTTCACTGGAAAAAAAGGATCTCCGTCCTGTTTCAGGTTAGAGCCCAAATGGCCTCTCCTTCTCCTACCACCTCTCTATTTGTCATGCCCATGCATACTATATCTCCTGTCTTGCAGGGTGTACCATCTTTCTATAAGGTTCTTATCTCGGTGTTGACTTTGTAGCTACTGATGACAGCCCGCAGCTGCTTCTCTCTTCGCCGACTGTGAACAGATTGGGTTCCGAATGTATCTTTTTAGCAGAGTTGTAAAGTTGGAAGGGGCTTTCTAAAATTCATTTGAATGAGCCTGTCTGCATGAAGAGACGTCCCTATGCACACTTGTCATCTCCCAAAAGGGTCCTATGCCAGCCCTGGGAAATAGGTCTCAGGAGAAATGTCACTTTACACACCGCAAACAAACAAGCTGTCAAATAGTGTGCCGTCTGCCCTATCGACGGATGTTGCTACAACAATGGCTACAGTGCAACCACAATATGAGATGTTGTTATTCTTTTAATGCTACAGTTCCACGTTCTATCTGTCATTCACTCGTTCTTGTATTTTGACTATTCACGACGGATTGTGAAATGACTCTCGTATAACTCTTCGGTGTTCTCTCTCCCTGTCTCTCTCCCTGTCTCTCTCCCTGTCTCTCTCCCTGTCTCTCTCCCTGTCTCTCTCGCTCTCTCTCTCGCTCTCTCTCTCTCCCTCCCCATTACCCTTCTCCCTCTCCCATCTCCCCCATTTCAACCCTTTCCTCTCTCTCTGTCTCTCTCGCTCTCTCTCTCTCCCTCTCTGTTACCCTTCTCCCTCTCCCATCTCCCCAATTTCAACCCTTTCCTCTCTCCCTGTCTCTCTCGCTCTCTCTCTCTCTCCCTCCCCGTTACCCTTCTCCCTCTCCCATCTCCCCCATTTCAACCCTTTCCTCTCTCCCTGTCTCTCTCGCTCTCTCTCTCTCTCCCTCCCCGTTACCCTTCTCCCTCTCCCATCTCCCCCTTTTCAACCCTTTCCTCTCTCCCTGTCTCTCTCACTCTCTCTCTCTCCCTCCCCGTTACCCTTCTCCCTCTCCCATCTCCCCCATTTCAACCCTTTCCTCTCTCCCTGTCTCTCTCGCTCTCTCTCCCTCCCTCCCTGTTACCCTTCTCCCTCTCCCATCTCCCCCATTTCAACCCTTTCCTCTCTCCCTGTCTCTCTCGCTCTCTCTCTCTCTCCCTCCCCATTACCCTTCTCCCTCTCCCATCTCCCCCATTTCAACCCTTTCCTCTCTCCCTGTCTCTCTCGCTCTCTCTCCCTCCCTCCCTGTTACCCTTCTCCCTCTCCCATCTCCCCCATTTCAACCCTTTCCTCTCTCCCTGTCTCTCTCGCTCTCTCTCTCTCCCTCCCCGTTACCCTTCTCCCTCTCCCATCTCCCCCATTTCAACCCTTTTCTCTCTCCCTGTCTCTCTCGCTCTCTCTCCCTCCCTCCCTGTTACCCTTCTCCCTCTCCCATCTCCCCCATTTCAACCCTTTCCTCTCTCCCTGTCTCTCTCGCTCTCTCTCTCTCCCTCCCCATTACCCTTCTCCCTCTCCCATCTCCCCCATTTCAACCCTTTCCTCTCTCCCTGTCTCTCTCCCTGTCTCTCTCGCTCTCTCTCTCTCTCCCTCCCCATTACCCTTCTCCCTCTCCCATCTCCCCCATTTCAACCCTTTCCTCTCTCCCTGTCTCTCTCGCTCTCTCTCTCTCTCCCTCCCCATTACCCTTCTCCCTCTCCCATCTCCCCCATTTCAACCCTTTCCTCTCTCCCTGTCTCTCTCGCTCTCTCTCTCTCTCCCTCCCCATTACCCTTCTCCCTCTCCCATCTCCCCCATTTCAACCCTTTCCTCTCTCCCTGTCCCTCCCTCTAGGATTTCTGCCATGGCCAGGTGATGTGGCCTCCCCTCAGTGCTCTGCAGGTGAGGCTGGCTGAGCCGGGGAGCTCCTGTAAGCAGGTGTGTCAGGCGGAGCAGCTCATCTGCGAGCCCTCCTTCTTCCAGCACCTCAACAAGGACAAGGACCTGGCCCGGTTAGTGTGTGCACCTACAGTACACCTTAACCTGTATGCACACTTGTGCGCTCGCACACACACACACACACACAAATGCACGTCTGACACAGGCATTTTGCTTTCTACCCAACAGATGGCAGTATAGCATAAATAGACGATCAATACTTGCCTGCTGCTGTGCTGAAGTTGGTTCACTAGAGGTCGCACACAAGTTATTCCCTTTATGACGTTTCAGAGACAAAATGATAAGACCGATATCAGAGGGGAAACGTCATTTTATTGCAGTTGTCAAATGTCAACTTGAACCATTTCAAATTCAACTCACTCATCGGTGTCAGCAGGGAATGGTTATCGAGACGTCAAGACTCAATGTAATTGCTGTATCAGGCTGTATCCAGGCCAGCTTCAGACACAGTGATGCTCAATCTGTCTGTCTGTCCTGACTGTGTCTGCCTGTCTTTCTACCTGCTTGCCTGTCTGACCGTGTCTGTCCATCTGTCTCTTTCTGTCTGTCTCTATGATATCCCAGATGTTTATGTACAGATACATTTTTTCTTGTGTGTCTTTGTTCTGTGTATATTGTGTCTTATCTACTCCCGGCAGCATAATTCATTTCCCTGTGTGGACAATGAAGTAGAATTTCATATTTCCCATTTTCCCTCTGAGGTTCGGCATGGACTGCCAGACGGTGGAGTCGTCGGGCGACACGGTGGTGCCTGCGTACAGCGACGCACGTCACCACTGCGTCTTCCAGTCGGACCTGCTGCTGTTCAGCTGCGCCGGCGCCCACCCCTCCCTCAAACGCGTCTGCCCCTGCCGGGACTACATGAAGGGCCAGGTGGCGCTGTGCAAAGGCTGCCTATAGCCCCTGTCTGTCTGGGTGTGTGGAGAGGATCGAACTGGAGTGGATTGGACCCCGTACCCTTCCAGAGCGCTGCAGGGAATGGGGGGGGTTGGGGATCTCTAGCTCTAACCACTCAGATGGCTTGACTCCTACCCCTGGCTCCACACCTGCAGTCCTGCAGCCTAACTCCTCCCACAGCCAGGCCTCTGGAGGGAGGAAGAGCAGCCTGGGAACCAGACAACCAGGAGACATCTGTATTATTTATGTCTGTTTTTAATCGCCTGAACTTTGACCTTTTAAGGCATGTTGATCAGCTCGTCAGACAGACACAGCATCGGCAGCAAACTGTGGAAATTCAAATGGTGGACAGAAAGAGGCCAGTGAGCTATATACATACTCTGGGAACTAGGAATGTCAATGGAAAAGTTTTCAGTAAGGCACCGGGCAGGAGGAAAGGAGGGTACAGAAAAAAGAGACATTGCGCATCGGCCTGAATTACTTGAATCAATGGGAGTCGCTGTATATTTGAGGCAGAGCGCATAGCAACAGAGCTCACTACTGCCCCTAGGATGTGTGGCAGTGGGTGGTACTGCAGCCGGTGGGCCAGTGACTCCACCCACTTTATCTCTCCAAGCTTGTAGTCGCATCGTGGGACCAACGAGCTGGTGTGTCGCCACACTCGGCATGCTTTCCTCTCTGCCCCCCTGTCCCCTTTTTATCTTTGAACTCTTTTAGCTATGTAGGTTTGCACTGGAGACCCATAAGAGGCCGTCCCCAGGCAGTAAGGCTCTGTTTCAATGTCCACACTAGCGTACTACTTAGGATGAAGCAATGCACAGGGCATGTATTCTGAATGGTATGCTCCAATGGAAAGTTTCCCATAGACCCTGATCTAGGTTCAGTTTTGCATTTCCCTTATTTATGGTTATGATTGGGGGAGTGGAAGCTGATCCTAGATCTGTACCTAGGGGAAACTTGACCAAAAGGAACACTAGTGTGAAGAAGAAGACGACGCAGAGCCAGTTTTACACTGTAACTGTACCGCTCCCCATCGTCGCGTCTGGACAGGGGAGCGGGTCAGATGTAGATATAATGTTGATTTTGAAATGTTCTAAATCGCAAATCATTTTTAATCCTGAGGCATTGTCCCTCGTGGTCATTCCCAACTACACCTCACACACACACACCGTCCAGCATGGCTCCTCTGTAGCCCTGCATGGTAGATTGCCCCTCCTCATGTTCCCAATGTACAGACTAGAGGCTGAGTTTTCGAAATCGCACACATTCACAGCCACACACACACACACCTGACTGACCGGTTGGAATGTGCTGGGGATAAGAGGTGTGTGCAAAATAATTGCCAGTGGCTAATGAAAATAATAATTAGTCATTGATCAATTTCAATCAAATGTAAAAAAAAAAATTTTTAAAAAAAAATGTTTTTAAAGGATTATCAGGTCAGATCAGTCACATGTGACAGTGATGACATAGTGTGGTACTGTTCTGTAGACAGTAGAACATCATCACAGCTGTAGTGGGAAAGGGCCCCTCTGGCAGATCAAACATCAGTCTGCTCAATCACCAGTATCACATAGGACCGTTGCCTTGACCACAATAGATTTATCGGGAACGTATTCTAAATTCTAAAGAGAGATATTGATCATGAGTACTTTGTATTATAGATATTTAAAACCTATATGTATACAGTAGACCCGAAAGATACACACACACACACACACACACAAACATAATTTATATGGATGCACTGTAAGTTATAGCTCTTGACAGAGCAACACACACACACACCTGCAACTTTAATTGTTTCCTTCATTTGGAGATCGTTTAGGATCCTAATTTGCCTGCCAATTCTTTTTCTTTTTTTTACGTGTCAATAAAAGCTTGAATTAGTAGTCCTTGTTGTGAATGGAAATAATGCACTACTTTACCCTAATTTACTGAAGTTTAACAACATATATGACTAATACTGTATATTCTTCATATGGGTTTTAAATTATTTTTTAAATGTGTTTTATATACAGATCTTTCTCTGTGTTTGCTGAATTGTTTATTTTTATTTATAGAAAAGGAGATTTCTTTTTACAGAGGGTCATTTTATTTATGGAAGAAATAATATAACGTGTACATTCAAGTGGATGGATGAGACGGGAGTTGTTTGTCCCATCTGACTCCAACCTCCAGCAACAGTGATGAGAGAGAATGAGGAATGGCAAAGAGAATATCCAAATGCTTTGGCAACATGGCTGCAAAAGGAATAGGGTGTCATTTCAGACACGCCTTGAGACCGACCGTCCACTTAGACCGACCGTCCACTTGACGAAACGTGTTGGACTGGACAGTAGTGACATAGACGTCTCGCTCCTCTCATCACTGTGTTTTTCGGGGTGATGACGACGACATCGGGACAAAAAGCAGCGCGCACACATTTTTTTTATTTTATTGTAAATGCCAGCAAAGAACCTTGTGTTGTTTTTTATTTTCAGATCTTATTGCAAACCATGTGCACATTTTGTAAATATAGATACGTTGTCTTTTAGATGATCACTTACGTTTCATGACGAGCTCCCCCCCCGCCCCCCTCTCCGTACCGTCCAGATCAGTTTTGATTACGTCTGTGTATACGATCTACAGCCAAGCTACGGTTTTAAAAAGTACATGACGTGCCTTTTGATGGTTATTACTAGACCGCTTATTGTACCTGCCCTATTGATGAACCGGACCTAGTGCCAGAGAGAATTGTTAGTTGAGATCTCGTACTTTGCTCAAAGGATGATGCTTCTTATAACATTTACTGTAAAGGTAAAACAGTAATTGTATGTGTTGGACTTAGTGGTGATGGTTAAAACACATGTCTCTTAATGCTGTTGTGGACATGTTTAGCGAAGGCTTTTAGTGGGGTAAAATGCAGCATATGAAAGATTCTGCTTCTTTGTGGCAGCGGCCTTGTTCTGCTCGTATTAGAGTCAGGCTTATTTTGAGTATGTTGTCAACTGTTTCCTTCCTTTCATTGGTTGTCATGTATACACCGAGGGATCTTGAGAACCAACATAAATAGCCTCTGTAAATGGTCTTCTTTTTAAATTGGTTTGTCCCAAAACGGTTAATGGAACTCTAAATACGATAGCTGAAAGGAAGATGTGTTATGGGCATGAGAAAATGTCCTTATGTCTCTTTTAACCCAATATCGAATGTCTCCGTTGTCAAGTCTGCATTTTGCATTCATGTGTATATCCATTATGACTTTTCTTTTTCAATCTCTACCTTGTTTTAAGCCAATCATGGAAAAGCTAAAGCAGCGATTGTTATGGGACTAAATTATGATACATTTTGTTTTCACAGTTGCAGACAATTTACGGGGGATATAACTTTATTTTTCAATAAACCTTTTTCTGTGACAAATGGGTCTGTCTTGTGTGTTTTATCGAAATGTACATTGTTTACACTACAGGCATAACATTTACATTCGCACATAAAACTACGCACTTCATGACTGAGTGGCCTACATTGTCCTGAGGCTCAACTGTGCGTGACTGTTTGCAAACTGTAGTAGTCCGCCTTTCTGTTGAAATGTTTTCCTAACAGTTGATTGCGTAAATCCTATGCAAATCTTAACTGCTGCCATCTCAAAAACGTTGAGACCACTGAACCACGTTGTGCATACAATTCAAACCAAATCCATTTGAGGGTTCGATTCAATCCGTAGCGCTGAAGTTCCACGTTGTAGCCTGATTGCCTTTAAATGTCAATGTTCCCGCATTAGTGGAGACTGCATTCACGGTAAACTGCTGCATACAGTATGTCGGCCCAATGGGAAATTCCCTTTACATTTCAAGCAAGCTATATGGCTGAACTTCGGCAATACGGATTGATTCCAGCCCTGAGTTTTGTGTGATTACTGTTCAAAGTCGGAGCTCAAATAAACTGTTTTGCAGTACCTTAAAAATATATATATTCCTGTTTCGTGTCCTTTAAGTCATGTAAATGAAAACATTTTAAAATGTTTTCCAATTGAAAACAAAAAGTCGTTTTTCTTATTGGCCAAGTTCTGGTAATCACTCCCAGTTTCTGTCCGTTTTCTTACATTTGGTGCCTGCTGAACGCAACCCCCGCTCTCCCAAAAAGTTCTCTCAGATGTGTAGAAACACCCCTAACACATTAGGGGCGTTACAGTGAGTTTAATGTGTAAATAATATAGAGTACATATACTGCAGCAAGCATAGACCTCATATGAACACATTACCAACTACGCTAGACATTAAGAAGAGAATCACAAACGACAGCATTTCCAACTGTTTACAAGAGCAATTCCCTGCAAGTAAACTTTCAAAGTTTATATTCTCATTTCCAGAATTCTGGGGTCTGTTCAGATGTGTGCAATGTTATACAATATTCATATTAATATGTAATTATCATAGAAATGCATTTTGTAGAAGCAGAGATGATTTTCTGTCTTGTAAAATGATGCATCATGTCAGCTCTATGCATTGCATTTCTTTCTGCAATGTTCTGAGCAGTTTACTTACAGAATGTGCCCCAGTTCAATGGTTAAAGCTGTTTCTGTGCAGTGCAATTGTGGCTTGGAAAGGATGACATTTCCATCTGCTAATAAATTATATGCCTCCTTTGATACCTCACTGTCTTTGATTGGTGTCCGAGACCAGCGAGCCATGTAGCCCAAATGCCAGGCAGATGTTGATATTGAGTCATTTCATCTTACCGTCCAAGCGTATTGTTTGCAGCCAGTATCCACCGGCCTACCAGACACCCCGCAGCCCCCACAAGGCATGGGGCCCACAAGCTCTGAGGGACCATGTGCCTGACATCGGTCTACTTTTATTTAACACATACTTTTGACAGTAACCCTTCTAAAAGTAATTTATAAACCCTTTTCATTGCCGTGTGTACTAGGACGTTAAGTGTTTGTTTCTTGGGCTTCAGGAATGTGACTGAAAAAGTGCCTCCCCACTGGGCACACACTGGTTGAATCAACTTTGTTTCCATGTAATTTCAATGAAATTAGGTTGAACTAACGTGGAATAAGTGTTGAATTGATGACTGTGCCCAGTGGGTCAGACCTTGAAACAAAACCTTGCTGGGGTCCAGAGAAACTGCGTATCCCCCGTGGACGGTTCGTACATAAAACATTCTCTATTCATGCTAATGCTTTCTTCATGATGTTGCTCCCTGCGTTCAGCCAGGGGTAAACAACAGACTGCTGCAAACGGATTGGCTGAACATGATACGCAACATCCGGGACTACCATTCCTAGGCATTTATGTTGCCCTCTCACCATTAAATATAGTTGAGGAAATTGACGCCATTGCAGCCTGAATGGAGAATGTTCTAGGTATGAAGCGGTCCACGAGTTACACGAGTGTATTCGGCTGCATGTTGCAGCAGTCTGTTGTTTGCCCCTGGCTGAACGCATGGAGCAACATCATGAAATAGCATTAGCCACTCTAGCATGATAGTGGAAAATGGTTTTTCATAAAGTACATATTTCCCCCACCTTCTCACCATTAAATATAGTTAAGAAGGAAATTGACACCTTTGCAGCCTGAATAGAGGATGTTTTAGGTACGAACCGTCCACGAGGGATACACAGTTTCCTACAATGCGTTTGGAAGGTAAGATGAAACGACTCAATATCGCCTCCTGCTGGCCGTTGGGCTAAGAGCCATGGTGCTCCAAGGAGCCTGTCACGTTCCAGGCCGACTACATTGCAGACATGCATTGGATCAACCGATGGTTGTGTGCCACGTCATCGGCTGCAGAGTCGGGTATCAGATGAATCCATCGTGATGTGGTAAACTGATATTAGGGTTAGGCGTTGTGAGATCTGGCATGCTTCTGCAATGTAGTCAGCCTGGAACGCAGCCATAAAGTTAGGGGGTTGCTTTAGTATCCATCCTTTTTGACTGAAAACAGTCACAGAAAACAAAAGGTTACAGTGGTGCAACTCTTGCTCAATCACATTATCGAAGTGAATTGAAACCCATCCTAGATCCTGAACTTAGTACGTCTATAACACTTTCCTTTGAGAAGACAAATATTGACTTAGCACTCTTAATACAGAACAACACCGCAACCGATTATCTAGCCAATCTAGTTTCTGCTTAAATTGGCAATACCAATGTAAACATATCAACTTATATTACAATATGTACAAGAATTCATTGCTATGTACAAAAGGTTGGTAAGAATTAGAGTCAGGCCATGATTCAATCCAGAGTATGTTATAGTGCAGCACAGTTGACATGCAACAATGCCCCTTTTTATTTTACCCCCTTTTTCCCCCCAATTTCGTAGTATCCAATTATTAGTAGTTACTATCTCGTCTCATCGCTACGTACGGGCTCGGGAGAGACGAAGGTCATGTGTCCTCCGAAACACAACCCGACCAAGCCGCACTGCTTCTTAACACAGCGCGCATCCAACCCGGAAGCCAGCCGCACCAATGTGTCGGAGGAAACACCGTGCAACCTTGGTTAGCAGTGCACTGCGCCCGGCCCGCCACAGGAGTCGCTGGTGCGCGATGAGGCAAGGATATCCCTACCGGCCAAACCCTCTCTAACCTGGACGACGCTAGGCCAATTGTGCGTCGCCCCACGGACCTCCCAGTCGCGGCCGGCTGCGACAGAACCTGGGCGCGAACCCAGAGTCTGGTGGCACAGCTAGCTCTGCGATGCAGTGCCCTAGACCACTGCGCCACCTGGGAGGCCCCAACGCCCCTTTTAAAGGCAATTTCCCCAGCGTTCGTGGAGATCGCATTTATAGCAAATGCTGCGAATGTCGGCTCAAGTGTAAGTTAACTTTAAAAAGTGCATTTTTGCCTGTCCAGTGCACTGCTCTATAACGAGCCTCAGATTGAATCCTGGTCTAAAAAGCCATTTGGAGTGAGTGCAATGACCCGTCCCACCTGTAAACAAAAATCCCTTTCTATATGTACAAAAATGTATTTTGTATTATAGTGCACTATAATAACTAATGTCTTATTGACAACTTTCATTGGTACAGTATTCTGAAAGACTGAATCGGCATGCACAGCTTGAAGGCTCGATTTCAATCATCTTCCTTTAGGGCTCTATTCAATCTGTATCCTGTATCCTGTATCCATTACTGATTTCAAGGTAATTTCCTATTGAGTCCACATCTGCAGTGTTTACCGTGAATGCAGTCTCCGCCAATCCGGGAACATTGCCTTCAATCATGCTGTAATGTTGAATTTCCGCGATTCGGATTGAATAGAGCCCTTAAGTGCACTCCTTGTGCAATGGGTCAACATTGAATTGCTGTATGTCAACACTGCATGCATGTAATTGTATAATGTCAACATTGTATTCATGTAATTCACATAACAATGATTTATGTGGATTCTTTTCATTTTGCAAACCACATACACTATATATACAAAAGCATGTGGACACCCCTTCAAATGAGTGGATTTGGCTATTTCAGCCACACCTGTTGCTGACAGGTGTAGAACAGGTGTATAACACACAGCCATGCAATAGAGCACACAGCCATGCAATCTCCCTAGACAAACATTGGTCGTAGAATAGCCTTACTGAAGAGCTCAGTGACTTTCAACGTGGCACCGTCATAGGATGCCACCTTTCCAACAAGTCAGGCAATGGCAATGTGCTGTCCTAGATTGCAACACTCACTACCGAGTTCCAAACGGCCTTTGGAAGCAACGTCAGCACAATAACTGTTTGTCGGGAGCTTTATGAACTGGGTTTCCATCGCCGAGCAGCCGCACACAAGCCTAAGATCACCATGCGCATTGCCAAACGTCGGCTAGAGTGGTGGAGTAATGAATCACGCATTACCATCTGGAGGTCCGACAGACTAATCTGGATTCGGCGGATGTCAGGAGAACGCTACCTGCCCCAATGCATAGTGCCAACTGTAAAGTTTGGTGGATGGGGAATAATGATCTGGGGCTGTTTTTCATGGTTCGGGCTAGGCCTCTTAGTTCCAGTGAAGGGAAATCTTCAGCATACAATGACATTCTAGACAATTCTGTGCTTCCAACTTTGTGGCAACAGTTTGGGGAAGTCCCCTGTTTCAGCATGACAATGCTCCCGTACACAAAGTGAGGTCCATATAGAAATGGTTTGTTGAGATCGGTGTCTAAGAACTTGACTGGCCTGCACAGAGCCCTGACCTCAACCCCATGAAAGGCCTTGGGATGAATTGGAATACAAACTGCGAGCCAGGCCTAATCGCCCAACATCAGTGCCTGATCTCACTAATGCTCTTGTGGCTGAATGGAAGCAAGTCCCCCCAGCAATGTTCCAACATCTAGTGGAAAGCCTTCCCAGAAGAGTGGAGGCTGTCATAGCAGCAAAGGGGGGACCAACTTCATATTAATGCCCATGATTTTGGAATGAGATGTTCGATGAGCAGGTGTCCACATAATTTTGGTCATGTAGTGTATATACTACATATATAATTACATCCATCGTGGCAGATTGTGAAAGCTTTAAACAATATCATTGTATATGGTATATTTACTCGCCAGGACGACCGTATTTCCCCCATCAGACATGGTTAAGGAATTAGATAAGGAAGAGAGAATTGCCTAAAAAGGGATGACCTGTTGTGCTCTAGCCAACAGACTTGGCTGTGGTGCACAGAAAAAGACTTGTTTCAGCGCGGTAATCTCTGGCTAGAGTCTTTGTCTCCAGTCACGTTGTCTGTTGATGGTCTGCCACAGGCTTTTATTCAACACCCCTTAATGTGGCCATCTTAAGCAATACAGCAAACACATAATCCATACATGAGTTGTTGACAGGGACATTTGTGCTTTCATATTCACTAATCAAATGATATAGGTTTTGTCCCAAATATTACCCTATTCCCTATAGTGCACTACCTTTGACCAGGACCCATAGTGACTATGTAGGGATTAGGGTGCCATTTGGGACACAAGCCATTGATAAGAGTCGTCTGTCATGTTGTTATTGCACATAATCAAATCAAATTTTATTTGTCACATACACATGGTTAGCAGATGTTAATGCGAGTGTAGCGAAATGTACATAGTGTACTGCTATACTATACTATTGTGTCTACAATTGATAATACAATGGGCATCTCAGAAATCCATTTCCCCTGCTGAATTTTTGGGGGATAGCAAACATGCCCTATAGCTACGAATAGTAGCAACTACCACCCTAAAATATAGTTTACCTGTTACTACATCACGACTACATAAACGCAACACATCTACTTTGAGCAGTGGTGTCATAAACAGAAATAGGCTGTGTGTGTGTGCCAAATGCCACCCTATTTCCTACATAGTGCACTTTTTATGGGCCCCGGTCAAAAGTAGTGCGCTATAAAGGGAATAGGGTGGTCAAAAGTAGTGCACTATAAAGGGCATAGAGTGCCATTGGGGACACATTAGACTGAACAAAAGAAAAAGCCTATTAGAAACCATTGAAATCCCATAAGGACTGAGATGCATATCTGAATCAGCCATCTTGTCCAAGTGGAGATAGAGATATGAACACCAGACTGTAATCAGTGGACAATGTGCAGTGCCTTTGTAGCGGCAGTGGCATAATTTCCTGACGACTCAGCAGGCCACGTTCTTCGGTCTGTCCTTCCGCCTCCCCCTGCTTCGGCAGAGGAGGAGGAGAAACATTGAGGGAAACCTCCTCCATCTTCCCTTTGACTTCGTAATGACTCCTATGGACGGATCAGGTTCGGAGTCAGAGAGAGACAGGGGGAACGCTGCAGAATGGACCACTTGGGTCTCACTAAAATGCCACTGGGCTGGCACAAGTGAGGTCTAAATCAATCAATAGGTTTGTCATGGTGACTGGAGAGATCTACCAGGAAGAATGGAGCTGAGCAGGATAGGGACTGGGCGTAGATATACATATCCTAGAACAGACACTGGACGTACACATACTGTATATAACCTAGAACCCATCCCCCACTGAGCCCTCGCTGCTCTTCCCGTGGTCTTCTGTCACTCAAAGCGCTCGTAGTTCCTCGTCTGTCGCACTCGAGGGACCATATCAACCAGCAGCCTGTGACAGGAAAGAGACATTCACATTAATGAAATCGCTAACATACACAGGCACACACACACACACACACACACACACACACACACACACACACACACACACACACACACACACACACACACACACACACACACACACAGGGAGAGATGCAACTGCATTTCATTGCCAATATTAAATGAGTGAAAACCGTCGTTCCTTGTAGAGGAAGTTCAGAATGTGTTGAGTAACTGAATCTATCACGTCTGATTATTTGAGTACATTTGTGTAACCACTGCAGCTGCTTTTATTGGTGCATTTGTTGATGCACCCTGTGGTGTCATGTTTGGATTTCTTTCTCCCCCGAGTCTCTTTCATGATTGGAATGCTCCCTGGGACAGAACACTGCCAAGCCTGGTGAAAGGCTGCACTGCCTGTCACGTTCTGACCTCTATTTCCTTTGTTTTGCATTTATTTAGTATGGTCAGGGCGTGAGTTGGGTGGGCAGTCTATGTTTGTTTTTCTATGTTTTGGGGCAGTTCTATGTTTTCGGCCTAGTATGGTTCTCAATCAGAGGCAGGTGTCATTAGTTGTCTCTGATTGAGAATCATACTTAGGTAGCCTGGGTTTCACTGTGTGTTTTGTGGGTGATTGTTCCTGTCTTTGTGTTTGCACCAGATAGGGCTGTTTTTGAGTTCTCACGTTTCTTGTTTTCGTTAGTTTGTTCATGTATAGTGTCTTCATTAAAATACAATGAACAACCACCACGCTGCGTTTTGGTCCGCCTCTACTTCACAACAAGAGAACCGTTACAGAATCACCCACCACAACAGGACCAAGCGGTGTGGTAATGGGCAACGGAAAAAGCAGCAGCAGGAGCAGCGCGAGGAGGTATGGACATGGGAGGAGGAATTAGACGGAAGAGGACCCTGGGCTCAGCCAGGAGAATATCGCCGTCCCAAAGAAGAACTGGAGGCGGCGAAAGCGGAGAGGCGCTGGTATGAGGAGGCAGCGCGGCGTCGTGGATGGAAGTCCGGGAGTCAGCCCCAAAAATTTCTTGGGGGGGGGCTAACAGGGAGTATGGCTACGCCAGGTAGAAGACCTGAGCCAACTTCCTGTGGTTACCGGGGGGCTAGAGAGACCGGGCAGGCACCGTGTTATGCTGTGGAGCGCACGGTGTCCCCAGTGCGGGTGCACAGCCCGGTGCGGTACATTCCAGCTCCGCGTATCGGCCGGGCTAGAGTGGGCATCGAGCCAAGTGCCATGAAGCCGGCTCTACGCATCTGGTCTCCAGTGCGTCTCCTTGGGCCGGCTTACATGGCACCAGCCTTGCGCACGGTGTCCCCGGTTCGCCTGCATAGCCCAGTGCGGGCTATTCCACCTCGCCGCACTGGCAGGGCGACCGGGACCATTCAACCGGGTAAGGTTGGGCAGGCTCGGTGCTCAAGAGCTCCAGTGCGCCTGCACGGCCCGGTCTATCCGTCACAACCTCCACGCACCAGCCCTCCGGTGGCAGCTCCCCGTACCAGGCTGTCTCTCCGGCCCATCCTTGCAGGGGCTCCCTCCTCTCCAGCGCTGCCGGAGTCTCCCGCCTCTCCGGCGCTACCAGAGCCTTCCTCCTCTCCAGCGCTGCCGGAGTCTCCCGCCTGTTCGGCGCTAGGAGAGCTACTCAGCCCAGCGTTGCCGGAGCTTCCCGTCTGCCCAGCGCCATCTGAGCTTCCCGTCTGCCCAGCGCCAGCGCCGCCCGTCTGCCCAACGCCGCCAGCGCCGCCCGTCTGCCCAGCGCCGCCAGTGCCGCCCGTCTGCCCAGCGCCGCCCGTCTGCCCAACGCCGCCAGCGCCGCCCGTCTGCCCAGCGCCGCCAGTGCCGCCCGTCTGCCCAGCGCCGCCAGTGCCGCCCGTCTGCCCAGCGCCGCCAGTGCCGCCCGTCTGCCAGGAGCCGCCAATGCCGCCCGTCAGCCAGGAGCCGCCAGTGCCGCCCGTCAGCCAGGGGCCGCCAGTGCCGCCCGTCAGCCAGGGGCCGCCAGTGCCGCCAGTCAGCCAGGGGCCGCCAGTGCCGCCAGTCAGCCAGGGGCCGCCAGTCAGTCAGGGGCCGCCAGTGCCGCCAGTCAGCCAGGGGCCGCTAGAGCCCCTCCGCCCGGAGCAGCTGCCCCTCTGTCCCGAGCAGCTGTCCCTCTGTCCCGAGCAGCTGTCCCTCTGTCCTGAGCAGCTGCTTCACCTCTGTCCCGAGCTGCCCCTCTGTCCAGTGGGGTCATTGAGAGGGGTGGGCATGGTGAGTAAGCCACGGAGGCGGACAATAAGGCGGACTAAGACAATGGCGAAGTGGGGTCCGCGTCCCGCGCCAGAGCCGCCACCGCGGACAGACGCCCACCCAGACCCTCCCCTATAGGTCAAGGTTTTGCGGCCGGAGTCCGCACCTTTGGGGGGGGGGTACTGTCACGTTCTGACCTCTATTTCCTTTGTTTTGCATTTATTTAGTATGGTCAGGGCGTGAGTTGGGTGGGCAGTCTATGTTTGTTTTTCTATGTTTTGGGGCAGTTCTATGTTTTCGGCCTAGTATGGTTCTCAATCAGAGGCAGGTGTCATTAGTTGTCTCTGATTGAGAATCATACTTAGGTAGCCTGGGTTTCACTGTGTGTTTTGTGGGTGATTGTTCCTGTCTTTGTGTTTGCACCAGATAGGGCTGTTTTTGAGTTCTCACGTTTCTTGTTTTCGTTAGTTTGTTCATGTATAGTGTCTTCATTAAAATACAATGAACAACCACCACGCTGCGTTTTGGTCCGCCTCTACTTCACAACAAGAGAACCGTTACACTGCCAGTGTAGTGCATTGTTTCCCATAGGATTTTCTTCAGCGGCAGTGGAAAAGTTAGCGTAAGGGGGGGTTGTGGTAGTGGGAGTCTCCAATGGCGCCGTCTGTGACCACATTTTTTTGAGGCCGTCCTCTTGGCCTCCCCAAAGTTTTAAAGCAAATTTTCTGCACATTTTGCAATGGGGCGGAGAGAACATTTTACAGTTTTAAAGTTCGTGTAGAATTGCAGGAAACTTTTTGTCAAAGGAATGAGAGAAAAAAAAACGACAATTTTAAAGATAATTCCATGCATTTCTACACATTTTGTCATGGCTTATGCTATCTGAGTGACTCAAACATAACAAAATGAATGGGTGGCCCATGCCATGTCATGTTTGTAATTTTAGATTCTCCCTGACTGTCTGGTTTTTCATTTGGTGGTTGTTACTTCTCAAAGATGATCATATTTAAAAACACACCTACTATACTAAACATTAGGAACACCTTCCTAGTATTGAGTTGCATCCCGCCATTTTGCTCTCAGAACAGCCTCAGCTCGTTGGAGCATGGACTCTATAAGGTGTCGAAAGCGTTTCACAGGGATGCTGACCCATGTACTCCAATGCTTCCCACAGTTGTGTCAAGTTGGCTGGATGTCCTTTGCGTGGTGGAGCCTTCTTGAGACACGGGAGACTGTTGAGCCTGAAAAACCCAGCAGCGTTGCAGTTCTTGACACAAGCCGGTGCGCCTGGCACCTACTACCATACTCCGTTCAAAGGCACTTAACTCTTTTGTCTTGCCCATTCACACTCTGAATGGCATAATCCATCTCTCAATTGTCTAATGGCTTAAAAATCCTTCTTTAACTATCTTCTTCCCTTCATCTACACTGATTGGAGTGGATTTAACACGTGACATCAATAAGGGATCATAGTTTTCACCTGGATTCTGTCTTGGAAAGAGCAGGTGTTCTTAATGTATATTGCTCCATTATCTTTTTAAATACTTTACATCTGGTTTTAGTCGTTTAAGTTTACACTGAAAACATTTTACCATCACAAAAATACATTTTTTAAATAAAATAATATTCATTTTTCGTAGTGGCTGCCACGATTTAGAAGTGGCGGCCCGCCACTGCTAACTCAATATAGGTGAAACACTGATAGTGGGTATAACATGTTTTTCCCCTACCAATATGCATTGCCTAAAAGAGTTTGTCACCTAAAATATTCCTGGACTACGGTGGATGAATCACAGGCTTGACCATAGGCCTGACTAACCTTGTAATCCACGATTAGTTGATGTTCATGAAATCAAATTTAAAAATGATTGTTTTATAAACCTTCATCTGGATTAATTTAATATGGGTCTGATGTCCATAATGAAGGCTGTGAGGTGCCTTCTCTTGTACAAATGAGTCAAACACTAAATGAATTAGTTTTGCTGTGTTTTCCATCTGTATCTAAGATGCAAACAGGTTGTGGTACATTGACAGAGTTTTCCCTACCCCAGGCATGTACTCTCCTGTACCTATTTGTCTTTCCATCTTTAAAGTTCTTCATTTGAGCAGTTATCAGTTTGAAAAGATCACGATTATAAGGATATGTTTTTAGGTCACAAACATAATCTGTAATGATATGTCTATACATATAGCTATTACATGCCCGGGCAGAATTGTCACCTAAAAGTCTGGAGATAAGGCATGGTTTGACAAAAAGCACAGGAGAGCTACGAGGAAGAAGCGAGACCTCTCCCGCCAGCTTCAGAAAAACAACACTGCTAACAACCATTTAAAATATGCCCAAGCAAGACACTCCTACAACCAGGCTGAGAAGCAGGCTAGAAGGAACAGCAACGTCAAACTCAATGAGGAGCTTACTGATAAGACCTTAACCAGTAGGAAATGGTGGAAGCATGTCAACTCCCTGTCTGGGGGAGCTGCAAATTCCCTGGACAGACGCCCCCCTACAATCTGCTGTTTGAGTATGGAATTGCCTCACCGAAGACATCGTTGCTGAAATCACTGACACTGTTCTTCAGGCAATTCAAATGCCCAGCAGATGCCTATCTCCTAACTTCCCCACGCGCCTTGTAGGATTGAGTCCTTGGGCTGCAGTAAACCAATGATTATGTCAATTGGATGTTGTCTGATATTGCTTTTGTTCACAATTGCACCCAATAACAAGAAAAAAGCAAAAAAAGATGGGATAGCTCATTTAAGGTGGTTCAATACTGATGACGATTCTTAAACCAGTATCATCCAATACCGATATGAAAGCTGATATACCATGCCATCCTGACAGATACCGCCAAAAACAGTAGTGCTGTCAGGGGCCCATTTTAATCCCTCTTTCCCTCCAATGATAGCATATTAGTGTGACACTTTTGCAATGTTCTATACTTCCATAGTTTCTCTTTTAGTTTTCTACAGCTCATTAGTTTCCTCTCGGTCAATGTAAATATGCTCAAATGTGTTTTCCTGCATTTATCCAATGTAAAGAGTTACCTGAGCGACACCTGAAACCTCTGGCAGCGTGTCCGGCGTTTGAGCACCTGGACGCTGTCAGAGAAGATATCACTACGAGAGATCCTTCTGCATGCTCCATCCACTGCGAGGCAGAGAGAGACTGGAAGAGCCTGTGGAGATACTAGCGGGATCTATGGTGGGATTCACCACAGTCTACAGTACCTAGTTTCTGGTATTGTAATTTGAAGTTCGCAGCTAGAGCTCATCTTCGCTTTTTATCTGATAGTGGGGTAGACTGTATCCAGCAGCATGTCAAACTCTTATTTGGATTCATTGTTTCTTCTACACCCAGATCATCCTTGCCCAGAGAGCTCTCTTCGCCTGGGTGAAGAGGAACATCAAAATCATCATCTACTGGGCCATATTTATCAACACGGTGATGTTCAGTTGGTTTGGCTTTGCTGTTGAACTTTCTTTCAACTACAGTTTTTTTTCTCTCAAGATTTATCAGGAAAGACTAACAGCACTTAAACTGTACATCAACATATGGCCCTGCTCCAAATGTCTTGTTTTGAAAATAATTTATACATTTTTTTTTGAGTCTGTCTGATGGTTTGGTTGAGATGTGCTACGGTGCGCTACTTGGGAAGACACACGAAAAGCATGAAAGAGAGCGGCAGCACCTTCTCCTCTCCCCGACTGCACAGTCAGATGAGGGTCACCATCGCTGAGATCATGCAAGGAAAGCTCTATTTCTTTGCCGCGCTGTGGTTCTACATTCATTGCTTCTGCGAGAATTTGTCCTCTACATACTTTGACATGACTATTCTCTGGACAGTCGGGAAAAAAGGAAAGTGAATTAGGTCAAAATCTGTCAAATGTTAAATACCTTTCTATTTTGGAAGCGTGTTGACACTACATTTAAAAAAAAATAGTTTAGGAGCAGTTGCTAGCTAACTGTAAATAATTGTAGCTAGCTAACTAACTGTAAATAATTGTAGCTAGCTAACTAACTGTAAATAATTGTAGCTAGCTAACTAACTAAATAATTGTAGCTAGCTAACTAACTGTAAATAATTGTAGCTAGCTAACTAACTGTAAATAATTGTAGCTAGCTAACTAACTAAATAATTGTAGCTAGCTAACTAACTAAATAATTGTAGCTAGCTAACTAACTTGACTTACAGTGGGGGGAAACAATTTTTTATAGTTAGTCAGCACCAAAAGTTTACAAGCGTATTGACCGTTTTGTTGTATGAATGTTGCTTTCGGCCCCACCTGGAAAACAATCTAAGCGAAACACTGGCCATGTTCGTTTCGCATCATTCCCTTGGTCATAAAATGGTGAAATCGCCACCAACTGGGGCACCGGGCAATGTAGTTTCTACTCCAAGGTTCTTCTGAATGCTTACAATTTAAATGACAATATTTCTGATACTTAAATAAGTGTGTTTTTCAGGGAGCATAACTATGTACATGTGTGTAACAGTGAATATTGAATATTATGTTTCTTCTACATACAGATCTAGGATTAGCTTCCTCTCCCTGAATCCTAACCTTAACTCTTACCGGGCATAACTGACCCAAGATCAGTGTTTAGAGGCAGCTTCCTCCTACACCAGGGGTACTCAACTCCGGACCCTGCTGGTTTTCGGTTCTACCTAATAATTAATTGTACCCACCTGGTGTCCCTGGTCTAAATCAGTCCCCGATGAGAGGGGAACAATGACAACATGAAGTGGAACTGGCCTCGAGGTCCAGAGTTGAGTTTGAGGGCTCTACACAATGTACCCACTCACTTGACTCCGTAGGCCAGGATGATGAGGCCTATCAGGACCCCTATGGACCCGTCCAGGTACCACACTTTGGGATCGTGCTTGAACACCTCGGCACTGATTAGGATGGAGAAGCCCATGACCCCGCCCACCAGGGAGTTGAAGCCTGTAGATCGGACAAGAGAGGTAGACAGACAGGAAGGCAGGTAGACAGACAGCTTAGTTTAGTCAACTGTATTATCACGTAGGGAATTCCAACACACTATGTAGAAATAGCATGAACGTGAACAACAATAATGAACACATGTATGTACAGTGCCTTGCGAAAGTATTCGGCCTCCTTGAATTTTGCGACCTTTTGCCACATTTCAGGCTTCAAACATAAAGATATAAAACTGTATTTTTTTGTGAAGAATCAACAACAAGTAGGACACAATCATGAAGTGGAACGACATTTATTGGATATTTCAAACTTTTTTAACAAATCAAAAACTGAAAAATTGGGCGTGCAAAATTATTCAGCCCCTTTACTTTCAGTGCAGCAAACTCTCTCCAGAAGTTCAGTGAGGATCTCTGAATGATCCAATGTTGACCTAAATGACTAATGATGATAAATACAATCCACCTGTGCGTAATCAAGTCTCCGTATAAATGCACCTGCACTGTGATAGTCTCAGAGGTCCGTCAATAGCGCAGAGAGCATCATGAAGAACAAGGAACACACCAGGCAGGTCCGAGATAGTGTTGTGAAGAAGTTTAAAGCCGGATTTGGATACAAAAAGATTTCCCAAGCTTTAAACATCCCAAGGAGCACTGTGCAAGCGATAATATTGAAATGGAAGGAGTATCAGACCACTGCAAATCTACCAAGACCTGGCCGTCCCTCTAAACTTTCAGCTCATACAAGGAGAAGACTGATCAGAGATGCAGCCAAGAGGCCCATGATCACTCTGGATGAACTGCAGAGATCTACAGCTGAGGTGGGAGACTCTGTCCATAGGACAACAATCAGTCGTATATTGCACAAATCTGGCCTTTATGGAAGAGTGGCAAGAAGAAAGACATTTCTTAAAGATATCCATAAAAAGTGTTGTTTAAAGTTTGCCACACGCCACCTGGGAGACACACCAAACATGTGGAAGAAGGTGCTCTGGTCAGATGAAACCAAAATTGAACTTTTTGGCAACAATGCAAAACGTTATGTTTGGCGTAAAAGCAACACAGCTCATCACCCTGAACACACCATACCCACTGTCAAACATGGTGGTGGCAGCATCATGGTTTGGGCCTGCTTTTCTTCAGCAGGGACAGGGAAGATGGTTAAAATTGATGGGAAGATGGATGGAGCCAAATACAGGACCATTCTGGAAGAAAACCTGATGGAGTCTGCAAAAGACCTGAGACTGGGACGGAGATTTGTCTTCCAACAAGACAATGATCCAAAACATAAAGCAAAATCTACAATGGAATGGTTCAAAAATAAACATATCCAGGTGTTAGAATGGCCAAGTCAAAGTCCAGACCTGAATCCAATCGAGAACCTGTGGAAAGAACTGAAAACTGCTGTTCACAAATGCTCTCCATCCAACCTCACTGAGCTCAAGCTGTTTTGCAAGGAGGAATGGGAAAAAAATTCAGTCTCTCGATGTGCAAAACTGATAGAGACATACCCCAAGCGACTTACAGCTGTAATCGCAGCAAAAGGTGGCGCTACAAAGTATTAACTTAAGGGGGCTGAATAATTTTGAACGCCCAATTTTTCAGTTTTTGATTTGTTAAAAAAGTTTGAAATATCCAATAAATGTCGTTCCACTTCATGATTGTGTCCCACTTGTTGTTGATTCTTCACAAAAAAATACAGTTTTATATCTTTATGTTTGAAGCCTGAAATGTGGCAAAAGGTCGCAAAGTTCAAGGGGGCCGAATACTTTCGCAAGGCACTGTACATATATTTCATGAAATGACATGTCGTCTGCAACAGAGTCTTTATCCAAACCATAACACCGACAGACACAGACGAACAGAGAGATGACTTTGAATCCTTTTCTATTGTCTCTCTCCTCATTCAATTCCTACTGTATAAGAGCCCACTTCCTGGCTTCTCTGCACCTCAAAAGACGCCGACTGACGAGGACCTCTGCCAGTCTTTTACATACTGCACATTTGACATGACCAGACTGGGCACGTCAATTACCTCCGTAAAGAACATCAGGGGCAATCTGCAGTTCAACCAACAAAGGGGACACCCCGCCACTGTTATGGTAAACAGCTGCGAGGACTGACCATCCATGAGATCAAAATTACACTGAGGCTAGCCAGTGTTTGTTTACAGTGACATTGTTTAAAAACAAGGGAGCAAAACAAGCGTATATTTTTGTGTTCTCAAGGAGTGTGACAGTTGAACTGCTTATGAAGCATTTATAAGTTATATATTCAATATATACATCAGTATATATATCATTCATTGAGAAGTCCAAAAATGTATGTAGCAATCACAGATTGCCCCTTTGAAGGCTTGTTTAATGTCACGCAGCGAGAGGAAAATCTGGTGGGTAATTAACTCCTATTCTGCTAGCTGTCACATACAATTTAATGAACCCCACACACACACTTTAATGAGCGAGTGTCTCCATCCAAATCTGACCTTTCAAACTGGTTTGACGCCAGCCTGTCTGCCACAAATGTCTTATTGAAACGAGAAGGGACATTTTAAGAGCTCAGGAGCTACGGAGTTGTCCATAAAGACTCATAAGTAGTGAACAACTTTCTCAATTGTAGAAGGAAATAGATGTGTGGCCCAGTACCTGAGGGTACTGGGCGATTCTCCTGTCTGTGTGGGTACGAATCCCAACACCTACCGGCTCTAAAAATATGGAAAAGAAAGACCAGCCACCCTGACAGCTGATGAAACTGAGGAGTATTTCTGTCTGTAATAAAGCCCTTTTATGGGGGGAAATTCATTCTGATTGGCCAACCCATGGCTGCGCCCATGCCTAGTCATGAGAAATCCATAGATTAGGGCCTAATTTATTTATTTCATTTGACTGATTTCCTTATATGAACTGTAATTCAGTAAAATTGTTGAAATTGTTGCATGTTGCGTTTATACAATCAAATCAAACTATTGGTCACATATACATATTTAGCAGATGTTATTGCGGGTGTAGCGAAATGCTTGTGTTCCTTGCTCTAACACTGCAGTAGTATCTAACAATTCACAACAATAAAAACAAATCTAAAAGAATAGAATACAGTATATACATATGAAATGAGTAAAGCCGGTCGTAAACATTATTAAAGTGACTAGCGATCCATTAATAATGTGACCAGTGATTCTATGTTTATGCATACAGGGCAGCAGCCTCTAAGGTGCAGGGTTGAGTAACCGGGTGGTAGCCGGCTAGTAATGGCTATATATGGCCTTGAGATAGAAGCTGTTTTTTAGTCTCTCGGCCCCAGCTTTGAAACACCTGTACTGCCCTCGCCTTCTGGATGATAGCGGGGTGAACAGGCAGTCGCTCGGGTGGTTGTTGTCCTTGATGATCTTTTTGGCCTTTCTGTGACATCGAGTGCTGTAGGTGTCCTGGAGGGTAGGCAGTGTGCCCCCGGTTGGGCTGACTGCACCACCCTCTGGAGAACCCTGCGGTTCGGGGCGGTGATACAGCCCGACAGGATGCTCTCAATTGTGCATGTGTAAAAGTTTGTCAGGGTCTTAGGGGCCAAGCCAAAATTCTTCAGCCTCTTGCGGATGAAGAGGCCCTGTTGCGGCTTCTTCACCACACTGTTTGTGCGGGTGGTCCATTTCAGATTGTCAGTGATGTGTACGCCGAGGAACTTGAATCTTTTCACCTTCTCCACTGTGGTCCTGTTGATGTGGATGGGGGCATGCTCCCTCTGCTGTTTCCTGAAGTCCATGATCAGCTCCTTCATTGTGTTGACACTGAGGGAGAGGTTATTTTCCTGGCACCACTCCACCAGGGCCCTCACCTCCTCCCTGTTGGCTGTCTAGTCTTTGTTGGTAATAAGGCCTACTACTGTTGTGTCGTCTCCAAACAAACTTAGGGAGGAGGCTTCTGATGTTAACATTCATGAAACCAAGGCTTTTACGGTTACAGAAGTCAACAAATGTTAGCGCCTGGGGAATAGGAGTGGAACTGAGGGCTGCAGGGCCTGGGTTAACCTTTACATCACTAGAGGAACAGAGGAGGAGTAGGATAAGGGTACGGCTAAAGGCTATAAGAACTGGTTGTCTAGTGCGTTGGGGACAGAGAATAAACGAAGCAGATTTCTGTGCGTGGTAGAATAGATTCAAGGTATAATGTACAGACAAGGGTATGGTAGGATTTGAGTACAGTGGAGGTAAACTATGCGTTGCATGACGATGAGAGAGGTTTCGTCTCTGGAGGCATCAATTAACGTAGATGAGGTCTCCGCATGTGTGTGTGGTAGGACGAAGGCATTTTGAGCGGGACTGAGGTCTCTACAGTGAAGGCATATTGACATTAAAGAGAGGCATAAAGCAATCACAGGTGTTGATCAGGAGAGATAAGACAACAACGGGTAAATGGCGATGAATGGGCAGAGCGGGTCAGTTAGGTACATACAGGGCCTGAGTTTGAGGCTGGGGCCGACAGGTTAACAAAATGAGGTACCGTGTTATTGAAACAGTCCAGGGAGAGTAGCAATAGGTGAGTCCGGGTGCTGTTCGGTAGTCACTACTTCGCTGGGCGAGCAGGGGACACAGCGTTCAGAAAAAGCTAGCGGGCCGGGGCTAGTAGATGGTTCTGCGGCGATATCGTAACAGAATAGCCTGTTGAGACTACATCGGGCGATCGCGTCGGCAGTCCAGTCGTGATGGAACGGTGGGGTTCCGTGTCGACAATAAAGGGTCCAGACCAATTGGCAAAGGAGGTATTGTAGCCCTAGAAATAGCTGGTATATGGGCCTAGCTCGAGGCTAGCTCAAGGCTAGCTGGTGCTTGCTTCGGAACAGAGGTGTTAGCTAACAGCAGCCACTCGTTTGCATCTAGCTACCTGCGAGGATCAGGAATAATGACCCAGAGCGGCAGGAATCCGATGATTTGGTAGAGAGAAGCAGTCTGATATGCTCTGGGTTGATATCGAGCTATGCAGACGGGCAGGTGTTGTCCGAGCTAAGGCTGGCTGATTCCGGAGGGAAAAAGGCGAGGACCGCTAGCCGTGGCTAACTAAGACTAGTAGCTAGTTAGCTGGCTATCTCCTGATGGAAGTTCCAGTTATAAGGAATAAAAATAACAGATCCGTACCACATTGGGTGAGGCGGGTTACAGGAAAGTATATTTAGTTTGTATATAGAAAGTGAGATTAAGATATATACGAATAAGACTGGCTATTTACAAGGGATAAGACACGGGATAAGACAAAGACAGATATACACGTCCTACTGAGCTGCCATCTTGGATTTGGATGAAACTTGTTGATAGAACTTTGGTAGCCTTTTCCTCAAATATGCTTTGTTATAATCCACAGCTACAATAAATGTGGCCTCAGGATATGTAGCTTCCTGTTTTTTGAATATACACGGCTGTGACTATA
The DNA here is from genome assembly GCF_045791955.1 of Oncorhynchus clarkii lewisi. Classification (NCBI taxonomy): domain Eukaryota; kingdom Metazoa; phylum Chordata; class Actinopteri; order Salmoniformes; family Salmonidae; genus Oncorhynchus; species Oncorhynchus clarkii. Next base: position 24,725,928 of record NC_092153.1, read on the forward strand.
ACCGAAGAGAACTCTCTGGAGAGGTAATACGGTCTGCATTAGATTGTGAGATTTTCTAGGTCAGGTGAACAAAAGGACTTGAGTTTCTGTACATTATCACGATCACATCATGAGTAGTTAATGATGAAACATACACCGCCCCCTTTCTTCTTCCCGGAGATGTCTTTATTCCTGTCTGCGTGATGTACTGAGTACAAAGCTGGTTGTATGGACAGTGTATCCGGAGAGAGACATGACTCCGTGAAACAGAGTGTGTTACAGTCCCTGTTGTCTCTCTGAAAGGAGATCCTCGCCCTGAGCTCGTCCACCTTATTGTCTAGAGACCGAACATTAGAGAGTAACATACTCGGAAGCGGTGGATGGTGTGCACGCCTCCTGAGTAGGACTAGAAGTCCACTCTGAATACCTCTTCTCTGCCGACGGCGTCCCAGAGCAGCCTCTGGGATAAGTTCAATTGCCCTGGAGGGTATGAACAAAGGATCCAACTCGGGAAAGTCGTATTCATGGTCGTAATACTGGTGAGTTACTGCCGCTCTGATATCCAAAAGTTATTTCCGGCTGTATGTAATAACACAAAAAATATTCTTGGCTAATAATGTAAGAAATAACACAAAAACAAACAAAAGAATACTGCAAAGTGGCTCAGGAGCTAGAAGCAGAGCTACCATGTCTGTTGGCGCCATCTTCTTCCCTATATGTTCCGGCCCTCTGACCATCTGCTCAAGAAAAGAAATCGTACCGCAGATGAATCTAGTTGATGGTCACTGCCCTACAGAGTGCACTAAGTAGTTCCCAATATATTCCACAGATTTCATGATGGTGTCTTTAAGCCAATCACCTTCCATCTTCGTGCACTATGGGAATAGGGCGCCATTTCAGACACAGCCATAGCCTCCTATACACCATACCTTTTCCCCTTTTCATTTTTCTCAATGATTCCCTATGGAGTTTTTCACCCTCGTGCTCCACCTTCCTCCAATTCTCTAACTGGCCAGAACTCAAGTGGGAGTGGCCTAGATCAGGCAGAAGTATGCATTGCTACAGATCAAGGATCATCTTCTCCTCCTCCCAATCCAAGTTGGAAAAATAAAAAACTGACCCAAGATCAGTGTATTGGAGCAACTACACACAAAGTTAGGTACCTACCGTCTGTGATGAGGGCTCTGCTGGTGAGCACCCTGCCCAGCATGAACTTGAACACGGACAGAATGATACACATCACGCCACTGACGATGGACACACTGAAGAGGAAGTCATCCTGATAGAGAGAGAGAAGTAGATGACAGAGGAGAGGGGGGATTGAGAGAGAGAGAGGTGATGAAGAGGGAAAGAGAGGGAAAGTGAGAGAGAAATAAAAAAAGAGAGAGAGCAAGAGAGAGAGTGGGTAAGTGTTGCAGAGTGCCTCCGCTGTGGAATTAATATTGCACTATGGCCTTGAAGGCATGAAAAGCTGCATTTCTGCAAGGTTAATAACCTCATCAGTCCCATTAAATCCCCCAGTGAAAAAAATGCACCACTTTCATCAATCTGCTTGCTCTGCCCTCATATTTAGCCTTTTCTTTTCAGTACAACCATAAACAGTTTCATTTAGGAGTTTCATTGAAAAATGTCAACAACTACAAAATTAGGCCGCCAAGCAAAAACTTGATATAAAACGAATTTATAAGAATGCTTTAAGTACAGGAACTTTCTCCTCAGTGGGAAATGAATATCAAACTAGTCAGTGACAACTGTGTGGAGTTTGTGACAGCAACAATGTAAGCTTATTACAGTATTATACCACTTTGTCCTGGGATTTCCTATGATCTTCTATGTAGAAGAACCCCTTACAGTATTGTAGACACTTTGTCCAGGGATTTCCTATGATCTTCTATGTAGAAGAACCCCTTACAGTATTGTAGACACTTTGTCCTGGGATTTCCTATGATCTTCTATGTAGAAGAACCCCTTACATTCTAACGACTCGTGTGGCCTGTGAGCGCCAGAGCAAAACAGATTGCATGTGCATGTTCGTGAGAGTCTCAGTTTTCATATATGGGTCATAATAGTCTGTAGGTCAAACCAGACTTTTTTGTTAGAAGAACCATTTTCAGGATCCGCCCTTGTCTCACATACAACGCTCAGCCTCCGTTCTAGCTCAGCCCTTGTTAGCTCAGCCTCCGTTCTAGCTCAGCCCTTGTTAATCACACACTTAAGGTTGGTATCATGATGCAGAAGAAATAGACCAATCAAATGCAACAACCCAGCTGTCTAGCTCAGCCTCCGTTCTAGCTCAGCCCTTGTCAATCACACACTGAAGATTGGTATCATGAGGCAGAAGAAATAGACCAATCAAATGCAACAACCCAGAAGTCTGTAGCTCAAACACACTATGTTTACAAGGGGTTAGAAGCCCTAAAACCTGCCGGCGGAATATGGGACTCAAAGCGTTTTAAACAGGTAACAGAGAACAGCCAGAGATAGACTGCAATTACGTAGAAGGACAGTGAAACCTGTAAGCCCAATAAACACATGGTATATTCCTGAGTCATTGTTGAGTTTAGAATGAAAAAACTGTTTGTTATATATTACTGAGATGTTAGTGCAGGGGCACAACATCCACTATGGACGGGGAAGGTCATGACCCCCCCCCCATGTTCTAAAATTCTGTGATAAAAGAAGTAGGACCAGTGTTCTTTAGGACTATGCAGATGACTCAGAGCAGTCGGGCAGGCTGTGTGAAAGCGAACTGAAAGGCTGGCTTTAGGACCATGGGAGGTGCTGTCAGTGTATGTGTGTTGAGCTTTTTCTGTGGCAGAGAGCTAGCCAATGGTTAGCTAGCTTTTTGTTGTCTCACTCACACTGGATCTGAATCAATCAAGATAAAAACCAGCGGCCAAGCAATTAAAGACTGATATTCAGATGTTTTTTTTCACCGCAATGTGATTCTGTATAGCCATGTACTGGCAGTTTCCCTAGCTAATTCATTTCAACTTTTTGTTCTGACACTGTAATATGCAGGAAATTAGCTTTAGATTAGAAATTATTTGTGTTTGTCCGCCCCCCCACTTCTAAAACCATTGTTGCGCCCCTGAGTGAATATACGTAGTCAGCTATAAGTATAGTACAAGGTCTATAACGTGAATTGTTTACATGAGATATAAATAAAAATGCCATTGTTTTCTATGGGGATTTTTTAAATCATGAATTGAATCATTTCACTTCCTGAATTTACAGAATTGAGAACTGAATTGAGCCCAATCCTACTATGCTGCACAGTGCGCACCATTTCAAATCTCTTTTATGGGAAGTCTAGCCTGGTCCCAGATCTTTTTGATATTCTATGGCCGTAGAAGCTAGCTATACAGCACAAAGAGACCTGGAATCAGGCTAGGAAAGACCTGCTCCCCCAATGACTTCTTCTGACACTCCTTTTAATATTGAAAATTCTTAGCACTGCGGTGCTTGGGTTGAACGAAGCACCGGCACGTGGCATTTAAAAGCCCTCTGAGGAGATGAGATGGGAGATGGCTAAGCAGAGATCAGGGCTGTATGGAGGAGGGTGAGTCACTCTCTCTCTCTCTAATTCACAGGTTGCGTCGCAAATGGCACCCTTTCCACATATAGTGTACTTCTTTTGACCAGGGTCCACATGGCTCTGGTCAAAAGTAGTGCACTATGTAGTAGGGAATAGGGGGTTGTTTGGAATGCAGACAGAGAGACACACTCAACATTCAAACACAGTGCCTGACATTTACAGTTGACAGTCCAGGTTTTACTGTGAGGAATCAAATTCACATCTTATAGGCTGCATCCTGATTTTCTACCCTTCTTCTGAAAACTTGTCTTACAATGGTAAATCTATCCAGCCAATGCAGAAGGTGTCTCCTCTTAAACTGAATTTTAATACACCTGTTTCGGCCCTATTCTCACTACGAGATATGAAGGAGAGTCTGAAGAGCGGAGTGGCGAACCAGAATTCTACATTACATACTTTCCTTACCTTCAAATTGACCGTAAATATCAAAGTAGCCACTAGCCAGTAACCACAAACTAATCCACAATGACAGACATTTTTCCTAAAACATTAGCTACACTGTTGAATAATGCAACCAAACTATATTACACTCTTCAATTCATAAACATGTGCAGCCAATTAAAATGTTTATTTTCTCATCTGTAGGCTACTGTACATTACATTTAACTTCAAGACAAAAGCACAGAGTTGCTAATAGCATGTCTTCATCAAGTAACGATAGCACATCAAAAATGAACGATTAACCCTCTCATACAAATGTAAAAGCACAGTAGGGCCTACTCTTTCAACACTACAACGAACCAGGCTTAATATTATGCAACTCATGACATGTGTAAAAGCAAATTGCAACTGAAAACATGGGTTTAAGTGAATTCACTACAACAAGCCGTTTTCTATGGAAGCCCATACCAGCAACCAAAAAAATGGAATAAAATGAAATGCCTCTTGATTTGTCAACGTGCACAATGTCTGTGCTTCAGTCTGACTGTAGTCCACTGATAATAACCACAGCTACAGCTAGCCTAGAGGAGCCTATGTGCTCTGATCCCATCTGGACCTGGCCTTGGGGAAACATAACGTAATGTTTTTATAGCCTAAATTAGGCCCATTTATTTGTGTTCTGGGAAAATGTGAATGTGATCAACTTTGGTTTATATTCGAACTTTGGGTGGCTCGGCTAACTAGGCCTTTTTTTTTTAAATGATTGACTGGAATGAATCAATCAACACAATAGTGATGCCATACTGTCTGAGTATCTTTTTAATTACAAATACAAAGGCCTACACTATGTAACCCTGCATACAGCGAGCTCGACCCTGCTAGTTTTATTGTCCAATCGCAGTTGTTGTCTGTGCAAAGGTTTTTAATGTTTTCATCAAAGAATTTAAGAAAAACTTTCAATCGAAATGAAAACTTCTTGGCAGGAAAAAAACTAATTAGAATAAATGTGGGTTTTGACACTCTTACAGTATGTAGGTGTCATAACCAGCCATAAAATAACACAATATGTGCCACAACAGGTGTAAATATATGTGTCATGACAGTGTTTTCACCCTATTATAACGGGTTATGTCAAGTTATGTCAGCTGTTAAGACATATTATGACATGGTTATGACAGTGTCATAACGTGGCACTGGGTGTCAAGTGTTACCGATTTTTTAAAACTTTTTCATACCCTACAAATATTAGTAAAATGACTATACACTTCAGCTGTTTCAAAAACATTGCTCTGCTATTACCATTTATACCGTAGGAGTGTTGGCTCAACAAAACAATTCTGTTTACGCTGCCCTGCTTCAAGGGCAGGCAGGCAGATTTCTATATAGTATCTGAATAGCAGTTCTGCAGTTTCTATGACACTCACCTTCGTCAAATAACTCTGACGATTTAACAGGTGCAGCTCTTTTTCCAAATGTAACTTTTACCAAGAATATCCGTGATGTACATGACTAGTCACGTGGCAGGTTGCTGGATCGAATCCCCGAGCTGACAAGGTAAAAATGTGTCATTCTGCCCCTGAACAAGGCAGTTAACCCACTGTTCCCAGGCCTTCAATGAAAATAAGAATTTAACCCACTGTTCCCAGGCCTTCAATGAAAATAAGAATTTAACCCACTGTTCCCAGGCCTTCATTGAAAATAAGAATTTGTTCTTAACTGAATTTGTTCTTAACTAAAATAAAAAACGTTACCAAAGCTCATTTCACACATAATAAGTGTTAGCCTATAGACACAATTACATTTACAATAACCTGATGAGTGCCAATATTAGTCCTATCAGTTGTCAAATTGTACATGAAGAGATTGGGGCATCTTGTAATTGACAGAGTTACATGCATGTAAAACAGTGTGAGTTCTATATAGTATCTGAAAGAGCAGTTCTGCAGTTTCTAGGACACTCACCTTTGTCAAATAACTCTGACGATTTAACAGGTGCAGCTCTTTTTCCAAATGTAACTTTTACCAAGAATATCCGTGATGTACCTGACTAGTCACGTGGCAGCATTGCTCTGGCTGCTAAACAAAACTAGTAACATAGTCAACGTAAATGATGTTATTCTGTCGTCAATGGGATGAATGGGTGAAAGAAACCAGACAAGAAACTGATAATGGGTGCATGTGACTTCAGTTAAGTTTAGGTTAGCTGTCGAAACCAAGTACTTGCTCAATGGCTTTCCATATCAGGGGAAAGATGAAACCAGGCCAGCGGGTGAGCAACTGTTTGAGACTGTGGTTTAGAGACTCGTAAGAGCCTTACACGAGCTAAGGCAGAAATGTGACCGTGGACAGCTTCTTCACATCAATTTCCCTGGTGGACAAGTTGATCGCAAAGAAGACTAGCCAGTGACCCAACAAGGCAGGAGCTGCCCCCCCCCATGCGCAAAACAACATACCAGAGGAGCTGTACTCCACATCAGTGATGGAGAGTGGTAAAGCAACACTGTTTGCATCCTCAGCACCATGCATTCCCACTGGATCTGGCATGTGAGCTTCGTGAGAACCACATCAACGGCAAAAGAAGAAGATACAGCTGCCAGGCAGGCCGCCAAGGGCACAACAGTGTGTCTGATACAATCCACTGTTTTTATGTCTTGTCACGAATATATTTCCACTAATATTTCTTTATGCAGTTCATCCGTTACAATTGTTCGTGCACTGGTGCTTTTGTTCAGGAACGCAGGAAATGGCTGGTTATATTATTATTATTATCATCTTTTTCGTTTCTACTGACCTTTATTAATTTCTATAACTCTATTACTAATCGAATCTACAAATACAGCTGATCAAATTGACTACACTGTAATGTTTTTATTGTAAGAGAAACGAAAATAGGATATAGGCCAACATTTTCTCTACGACTTTGTAGAATATATATTTTTTTTTTACATATCCTTGACTCTATCTAAACAAATAACTATTGTTGTTATTTGTTTTAATTGATATATTTCCATTAATATTTCTTCATGCAATAATCCTTTACAATAGTTTATGCACTATTCTTCAAGCATGTATTTATCAAGCAGGTTTAAGCACCTTGCAGGTTGATATGCATCTGACACATATGCTGCCCGGCATTGGTCTCTAGCGGGTACGTATATGCTAAAAGGCCAGCGGTTCTAGTGTTAAATGTGTTGCACGTTAGGTGTGCCTCCAATAATTGGCCTCATTCCCTCGAGCCAAATCATAGGTAGTGGTTAAGAGATGGGATCAAGAGATGCTAGAACGAGGAGCTCCACCCTCTCTCTTTGCAAATTACGGGACAAATATCCCCTCCCGAAATTCAAAAGCAGCTAACACCTGCAAAATCGTGATTTGTCCAATTAACCAATGATGAAAAACCCAAAACACCAGAAGTGCTTATGACATCAATGGCCTTAGGCTACCTTGTTTGCTTTCTATGATTAAAAACGGGCTCTTAGCTTCGACTTATTGCCTGGCAACAGAGTAATGCAGTTAGCTATTCTAGTAGTTCTCTTTTCACACCTGAGCTCTGCCACATTCCTTCTGTAATTATCCACCAGGAAGAGAGACACCACAACATCATGTTTCACTTCACAGATATCTCTGTTTCTCTCTCTCTGTGTTTTCTATCGCTCTGTTTTCTCTCTCTCCCCTCTCTCGCTTCCTTTTTCACCTCTCCCTCTCGTGCACCGACAGCAGCCAGATAAACACTTGTTTTCTCTTCACAAATCTCTCTTTCTCTCTCACACTCTGTCTGCCTGACTGTCTCCCCCTCTCTCTCGTTCTCTTTCTGTGTGTTTCTCTCCCGCTCTGAGCCTCTTCACACGTACTACACTTTTCGTAGAAATACCGTCGGCTACACATATTGCTCAAATGTAAACGTGCGTACTTGCTACGTCTCGACCGTTACCCCCGGAGGAACTGAGCCACGTAAAACCATGGAAGCCCATCCCCACCTCCAAAAAAACATGTCAAATGTAGATCATTTGTAACCTTGTGTGGTGATTTCAGAGATGGCACCACAGGTCCCAGAGTGGTGGGGAGGAAATCGTTTTTCCTGATCTGGTAGTAAGTACAGTAGGCTAATCTAACCAAATCCGGACCCTAGTTGTAGCGCATGACAAAATAATACATCGGCTTTGATGGGACCAGATACGTTTTCTAATCAGGGCATATAGTATTTTTTTAAACACCTGAAAAAACTACTGGCCCTAGGGTGTAAGAAAACATTAAAACCCTTTACACAGACAAAGATGCAACAACTGCGATTGGACAATAAAACTAACAGGTTCGAGCTGTATGCAGGGTTACATAGTGTAGGCCTTTGTATTTGTAATTAAAAATATACTCAGACAGTATGTCATCACTATTGTGTTGATTGATTCATTCCAGTCATATCAAATTACGTTACGTTTCGCCTGGCACAGATTGGATCAGAGCGCATAGGCTTCTCTAGGCTAGTTTCAGCTGTGGTTGTTATCAGTAGGCTACAGTTGATCAGAGTGAAGCAGAAGACTTAATTGTGCACGTTGACAAATCATGAGGCTTCTTATTTAATTGTTTGAGTGGCGGGTATGAGCTTCCATATATAACACCTTGTGGCAGTGAATTCAATTATGCCACCGTTTTCAGCCGCAATTACCACATGTAATGGTTTGCATGATACTGCTAAAAATTGAGCCTGGTTTGTTGCAATGCTGTAAGGTAGGCCTACTGTACTTTTATATTCGTACAGGGGGTTAATCGTTAATGTTTTATAGGCTAACGTTACTTGATGAAGACATGCGGTTATAGCAACTCTGCGCTTTTGTCGTGAAGCTCAAATGTAATGAGTGTAGCAGCCTACAGACGAGAAAATAAACCCTTTGTCTGCACATACAGTGCCGTCCAAAAGTATTTGCCAACCTCTCTGATTTTCTCTATGTTTGCATATTTTTGATACTGAATGTTATCAGATCTTCCAACAAAAACCCAATATGGACGACATAGGTCTCATTACACCTGGCAAAAACCACACTGCATTCAACAGTAAGAACCTTATACCAATGGTCAAACATGGTGGTGGAAGTGTGATTGTTTGGGGATGCTTTGCTGCCTCAGGACCTGGACAATTTGCCTAAATAGAATGGACCATGAATTCTGCTCTGTGTCAGAGAATTCTACAGGAGAATGTCAGGCCATCCATCTGCGAGCTGAAGCTGAATCTCAGCTGGGTCATGCAGTAAGACAATGATCCAACACACAAGTCTACATGAAAATGGCTCAAAAAGCAACACATTTGAAGTTTTGGAATGGCCTACTCAAAGTCGAAACATTATCCCAAATTAGATGTTGTGGCAGGACTTGAAACGAGCAGTTCATACTTGAAAACACACAAATGTCGCTGAGTTAAAGCAGTTTTGCATGGAAGAGTGGGCCAAGCATTCCTCCACAGCGACGTGAGAGACTGATCAACAACTACAGGAAGTGTTTGATTGGAGTCATTGCAGCGAAAGGTGGCACAACCAGTTATTGAGTGAATGGGGGCAATTACTTTTTCACACAGGGACATTGGGTGTTGTATAACTTTGCTTATGAAATAAGTATGTCATTGTTGTGTTATTTGTTCACTCAGGCTCCCTATATATAATATTAGAGTTTGTTTGAAGATATGATAACATTCAGTATAAAAAAATGGTTGTGAAAATTAGAAAAGGGGCAGCTCTGTACACGCTGGTTAATTGTTGCATTATTCAAGAGTGTAATATGTTTTAGAAGAAAAGTTACTGTTATTGTTGAATAGTTTGTGCTTACCGGCTAGTGGCTACTGTGATATTTACGGTCAATTTAATTTGAGGTGCGGATCAAGAATGTTGCGTTGCCAGCCACAACAAAAGGTAAGGCAAGTGTGTAATTGATAAGTAGAATTCTCGTTCGCCACCCCGCTCCTCAGACTCTCCTTCATGTCTCGTAGTGAGAATAGGGCCTCTCTCTCTGTCCCTCTCTCCATTCTGGAGGTGTTGTCTCTTCACACATTCCCACATGAAAGTCTTGTAAATGGAATTCACACCCGATGTGACCAGTCTGGCGATGCGAGAATGAAACTATATATTAGCTCTCGGAGTTTATACTCAGTTGTGTCCCAAATGGCACCATATTCCCTACAAAGTGCACTACTTTTGACCCCGGGCCCATAGGGCTCTGGTCAAAAATAGTGCACTATGTTGGGAACATGGTGTCATTTGGCATTGGGGACACCATAATGGCACACTGCTCTAGTTGAAGAGACTTCAGATAACCCAAGTACAACCAGTTGACAACTTCGAAGAGTGAAAAGACTCCATATTTCTGTTGATTTAGACGGACTTACTATACGTTGCATTACAGTGAATCTTCATTCTAGTGTCCATCCAACAACTACAACCACACAATAAGACTTTGTAAAGATTTGTAGGTGTATTTGTGATGCCCCAGCAGTGAAATGTACAGTACACTGTCTGGACCCCCCCACTGCCTTGACAAATGACACCCAACACATTTGTCATGACATAAACAAGACACAAGCAAAGCTGTGCGGCAAGAGAAAAACAAGTCACCAAACCGAGTTACACTCTGTTTTTTGACAAGCAATTTCAGAGCACCAACCAGATGTTCATTGGAATCCCTTCGCTGAAGTAAAACCTATTTGCCAAGGCTGCTGGCACTGCCAATGTGGGTATTACAGTACCCGGAGCTGGCCTTAATGAACGCTCACATGCCCAGACATGTGGAGCAGAGCGGAGAGTACTGCTGTGTCTCAAACAACGCCCTATTCCCTACGTAGTGCACGACATTTGAGTCTCTTCGTTGAGCTGGACCATATGGCTCCGTTCACCAAAAATAGCTTTTCGTGTGACTCCCATATAGCTTTTTTCAAAAGATAGATAGATAGATAGGCAGTGTAGCGCCCCTGGATTGAGAGTTATAGGTGCAGTTAAGGGTTAAGTGCCTTGCTTAAGGGTACAACGGCAGGAGATGGGATCTTTTACCACTTCAGGCAGTAGCTTGGTAGCCAGGTCATGGATTGCCTTTCCCAGGATACACAGAGAGGACAGGATGAAGACCACCCCCAGGATCAAGCAGGCTCTGTAGAGAGAGAGAGAGAGAGAGAGAGGGGTGAGAGGGAGGAGGGCGTTAGGGGGGAAGCGAGAGAGAGGAAGGGAGCGGGGAGAGAGAGGGAGGGAGGTAGACAGAGGGGAAATGGAAGGAAAGAGAGTGAGAGAAAGTAGTGATTAATAATATTGTGCTTTGATAATCATTTGTGTGAGGGATCATATATTGTATTTTAAAAACATTCCCAAATCATCGGCCACCTTTCCATGACAAAGTAGACCTACTGCAACTACCCATCATATAAGCTTAACGCCACTTAACACAATTGCAAATCGTCTCCATTATTTCCACGGCTTGTGGAAGAGAAAAGGCATCCGTTAAATAAACAACCATTTTGCTTTTCTCCGTGGCTGATTCAGAGAGTTGAACACAGTCTCCACGGATCAATTTGAGAAGAGATTTTCTTTAAAGACAGTTTTATCCAATTAGGTAAGCCTGGCTGGGAGAAGCCCCAAAAAATCGGTCAACTGTGTCATCTGGGGTGGTCAGGCATGGTCGGGTTAGCTGTCTGTCTGCTCTCTCTCTCTCCCCTACTTAATCTACCAGTCTAGCGCAGATTTAGTTGCAATACACACACCATACATATTATCACAACCCATGAAAAGGGCAAAAACAAGACAAAGTGTCAAAAGTAGACAGTGTATTATAGATATAACATACATGATGTTCAGACAAAAACATAATGGATGGAAACATGTGTGTGGGTCTGTGTGCGTGTGTGTGTGTTGATGCTCACAGCTGGCTCTCGCTCAGCAGCACCCAGCCCCCTGGGTCAAAACCGGAAGGTAGCTAGGCAACACAAAGTAGAGCGAGAGGAGAGAAGCCATGTAGGAATGATTTCAGTGGTGCAACGGGGGAGACCGAGAGAGACCCAGAGCTCTGTGTGTGAGAGACCTCCTGGGGCTGTGTAAAGCTCAACAACAGAGACTCTCCCTCACAACGGACTTGATCTTCATTGGGCTATAATCCCGCTGCTTAGAAAAGTCCCTTTTTGGGGGGGGGGGGGACTCATCGACTCAAGGCAATTGGCATCAAGCACATTTGCAAGTTTGATTTTCCTCAAACATCGCAAGACAGTCAATTTAGTTTTGACATCAAAGTCGCAAGATGCAAGGTCTTGATCGGACTTGGCAGAACTGTGGTTGACCAGGCTTCTCTCCTGCTCCATGTGTCATGTCAGCTGACGAATACAACAATATTCCCCCAATTACAGTGGAAGAAAAACTTGCTGTAAAATTCATGCTGCTCGTTCATTCGTCTACAGACCTGGTAATTTAATTGTCCGGTGGCCTAGTGCCTTACAAGGCCTCTCCCCTGAGGGATCACACATACACACACACACACAAACACACACACATTCACCCCCCACAACACACACCTAGGAGAGGCCAATTACTAGCTGCTGGGTAACACAAACCTTCCAATTAGGATTCTGGACCAAAGAGGTGTTCACCGGTACAACTGAAGGCTCATATTAGCCTGGTTAAACCAGATTGAATGCTGCCCTCACAATGGTAAAAGCAGCATTCAAGCTCGTTTATCCAGGCTAATATGAGCCTATAGGCTTCTACAGTAAACCAGAGGCTGTCAATCTGCTGCTGTAATGCCGGTTAGCCTGGTTAAACCAGAATGAATGCTAAACTCACCACTGTTTCATCATTAAAGCAGCATTCAATCTGGTTTAACCAGGCTATAGGCTTATACACCAGAGTCTCCATGGCGATCTGCATTCACAAAAGCATCCCCTGAGACTGCAGCGGATGGTGCCTGGCAATTTCACACATGAAAATGCGAGTAAGGGGGATGAGAGACAATACTGGGGTTCTAATACTGCACACTACATGCATTGTAATGACTGCAGCGATTATGCTTAAGAGAGCTTAGAGTGTGCTGAAGAGACGACATAGTGCTAGAATACAGTATAATTTCTAGGCTTTATATAGTTTTGCTGGTCATCAAAAACAACAAATATGATAAATATGGAGGTGATACATCTACTCACATGTACTCCCTGTGTGCAGAGTGAACGGCGGCGGCGTTACTATAGCGCCACACCACGATGATGGAGGACAGCACGTCCAGGGCGGCATCAAACTGCAGAGGGTAAACAACAACAACATCAACGACAACGCTGACCAGCTATTCAACAGAAACCCATGAGGGATGGGGGGGGTTCACTTAAATGATTGTACCCTTTAGTTATCCTCATCCCAATAACTCAAAGTCAATGCCAATCTAGCCTAAATTACAAGCTTAGACTCCGAAGGTTAGCAGGAACTCGATATGGTCAGGCCCTTGTGGAACCAATGTGTGTTTTTGAGATCGACTACATTGCAGTTGGTCTGCGCAGAATCATTTGTCTACGAATCACCTTACATCCCAAATAACTAGCTAGAGCTACTACTCTTCACGTGATCAAGATCAGTGATCCTGGGGGCCTCCCGGGTGGCGCAGTGCCACCAGAGACTCTGGGTTCGCGCCCAGGCTCTGTCGTAACCGGCCGCGACAGGGAGGTCCGTGGGACGATGCACAATTGGCCTAGCGTCGTCCGGGTTAGGGAGGGTTTGGCCGGTAGGGATATCCTTGTCTCATCACGCACCAGCGACTCCTGTGGCGGGCCGGGCGCAGTGTGCGCTAACCAAGGTTGCCAGGTGCACAGTGTTTCCTCCGACACATTGGTGCGGCTGGCTTCCGGGTTGGATGCGCGCTGTGTTAAGAAGCAGTGCGGCTTGGCTGGGTTGTGTATCGGAGTACGCATGACTTTCAACCTTCGTCTCTCCCGAGCCCATACCGGAGCGATGAGACAAGATAGTAGCTACTAAAAACAATTGGATACCACAAAATTGTGGAGAAAAAAAGGAGAGAAAAATTTAACAAAAAAAACACACAAAAAAATCAGTGATCCTGTGCCTTGCCTTGCTCAAACTGACCCCTCAAACACACTGATTGTAACGTGTTAGTAATGACATCTGCCCTTTAGCACTCAGTAGTAGATTCATTAAAATACATTTTAAAAGTACCTACAGCGAATCCGAAAGCCGAGGCACTGTGTCTCATGAAGGAAACCGCTGGGGGGGGGGGGGAAACAAGAGAAACACAAGTTTTACTATACATGAAGAACATTCATTCATGAAATGCATTTCTATCAGTGGTACTGTTGTGAATGACTTGAGAATAACCGTTGCTTACCAAACACTGGCAGCCGGTTAGCTAGAAACCAGCCTACCGGTAGTCCCTGGAGTCAAATAGTATTTATTTTCTTTTAACTACTTTAGCTGCGCTTGATTGAACTTGCCTGGGACTGGGACCATGGGGCCAATAGAACAGTCCCAAAAGTGCAAACCCCGCCCACCCGGCTGTCCAAAATAACAGACAGGCTCAATTAAATGCTCCACGTATTTAAACCCAGGCCGTACATAGCGCAACTACAACACTGTTCTACTCAGCAGGTGTAGTAGTAAGATATAACGTAGTGTTATCACTCAGCATCCACACCATTGTCAGGTTCACAGCGTTAAAATCCCTAGTTTGCCCTTGAAAGCAATGGGGCCACTGCTTCTAATTGCCGAGCAGTGAGCAGGACTGAGTACCCCACCAATGTGTACATACAGCTGTTTGTTCCTGAGGCTACATTACAACCCCCCCCCCCCCACTACCCCAGAGTTGAACTCCAGAGTGATTACCATATTCAGGAAATGAGAAATCATGGAATTCAAAACACATCCAACCCCAACCCAGAGAGATTACCCAGCACTGAAGACTACGCAATGTTCATACTAACGCAGCCCAGGCTAATGACTACTGGCTTTGGGTTCCAAAATAATGGCATCCTATTCCCTATTTAATGCACTACTTTTGACCAGGGCCCATAGGGCGCAATATAGGGAATAATATAGGGAATTGGCTGTCATCTGGGTTGTAGCCTGCCTAGGCTTCCTATTCAGGCTGTTTTGAGTAAAAGAGACCCGATCCAACGATCCTAGATCATCAACTCCTAATCTTCCAATCTCGCACGTCAAACACGTCTCCAAACTCAACCATCAAGTTTGCCGACGGGGGGAAAAAAGCGATAGGCCTGATTACCAACAACGATGAGACAGCCTAGAGGGAGGAGGTGACGGACCTGACGGAGGGGAAGCCACTCCTGTGGGCACGCGATCACCAACACTGGACAATTAAGGAGTGGAAAAACATTGCCTGGTCCGACGAGTCCCAGTTCCTATTGCGTCATGCTGATGGCAGAGTCAGGATTTGGCGTAAGCAGCATGAATCCATGGCTCATCCTACCTGGTGTCAACGGTAAAGACTAATGGTGGTGGTGTACTGGTGTGGGGAATGTTTTCCTGGGACACGTTAGGTCCCTCGATACCAATTGAGCAACAATTGAACGCCACAGCGTATCTGCTGTTCGCAGCATGTATGTACTGTACCACTGTCCAATCTGCAGCATGCCATCGTGTCAGCACGGACCAACATCCCTGTGGAACTTTTCCGACATCTTGTAGAATCCAACCTCCCAAAAATTCAGGCTGTTCTGGAGGCAAAGGGGGGTCCAACCTTGTACTCATAAGCTTCAGAAATTGAGAAATTATTTTTTTCACTGGCCTACACACAATACCACATAATTTCAAAGTGGAATTATGTTTTTACAAATGTTTACAAATGAATAACTGAAAGCTGAAATATCTTAGGACAATACGTACTCAAGCCCTTTTATATGACAAGCCTAGATAAGTTCAGAAACATTTGCTTAACAAGTCACATAATAAGTTGCATGGACTCATTCTGTGTGCAATAATAGTGTTTAACATGATTTTTGAATGACTACCTCACCTCTGTACCCCACACATACAATTATCTGTAATGGTCCCTCAGTCGAGCAGTGAATTTTAAACACAGATTGAAGCACAAAGACCAGGAAGGTATTCCAATGCCTCACAAAGTTGTTTTTAACATTTTTCGATAGGTAGGCCTAAAAGTTTTTAGGCAAAATAACCCAATCAAAACAGAAAGCTCCTTGAAAGTGGGAATATGCCAGGCCTATTGGTCCTAAATAAATAAACTTAAAGAGATTTTTTGTTTATAGATACTTTGTCTCAATGACACACTTAGTTAGCTTCCCACCTCGTTCCTTTCTGTTAGCATGTGCATGTAGTAAATACAACATCATGCTTTCATAAAATGTGTCTTTTCAGATTCCACAATGATTCTTTAGTCGTGGTCACTACATCACATCTTCATCTTTGTAAATCACCTTGATTTTGCACCTGTGTGTTTTATCAGTTTCTTTGTGGAAATATTTAGCTAACTCCGTGACGGTAGCTGAAGCAATGGGCTAAAGCGGCACACAAGTAGACTACGAATGCATGCTGGGTCAGGCATGCCCTGAGCCCGTGAAGTGAGCGCTACTGGAGCGAAATGGGCGCAGCCGAGAAGGCCCTCTCTCTCTCTCTCTCTCTCTCTCTCTCTCTCTCTATTCAGGACTCTGACATTGCTTGTTCTGATATTTCTTAATTTACATTTTTGGCATTTGTGTGTATTGTTCTGTATTGTTAGGTATTACTGCACTGTGGAGCTAGAAACACTCTGCACCTGCGATAACATCTGCATATTTTAAATATGCGTACGCGACCAATGAAATGTTATTTTATTTGATCTCAGGGTGGACACTCTAACCACAAGGCCACTGAGTGGCCAACTGCAACGTGCAGTGAATATATTCAGTAGCCTGTGTTCAGTAGTGAATATATTCAGTAACCTGTGTTCAGTAGTGAATATATTCAGTAACCTGTGTTCAGTAGTGAATATATTCAGTAGCCTATGTTCAGTAGTGAATATATTCAGTAGCCTATGTTCAGTAGTGAATATATTCAGTAACCTATGTTCAGTAGTGAATATATTCAGTAGCCTATGTTCAGTAGTGAATATATTCAGTAACCTATGTTCAGTAGTGAATGTATTCAGTAGCCTATATTCAGTAGTGAATATATTCAGTAGCCTATGTTCAGTAGTGAATATATTCAGTAACCTATATTCAGTAGTGAATATATTCAGTAGCCTATGTTCAGTAGTGAATATATTCAGTAGCCTATGTTCAGTAGTGAATATATTCAGTAGCCTATGTTCAGTAGTGAATATATTCAGTAGCCTATGTTCAGTAGTGAATATATTCAGTAGCCTATGTTCAGTAGTGAATATATTCAGTAACCTATGTTCAGTAGTGAATATATTCAGTAGCCTATGTTCAGTAGTGAATATATTCAGTAGCCTATGCTCAGTAGTGAATGTATTCAGTAGTCTATGTTCAGTAGTGAATGTATTCAGTAGCCTATGTTCAGTAGTGAATGTATTCAGTAGCCTATATTCAGTAGTGAATATATTCAGTAGCCTATGTTCAGTAGTGAATGTATTCAGTAGCCTATGTTCAGTAGTGAATATATTCAGTAGCCTATGTTCAGTAGTGAATGTATTCAGTAGCCTATATCCCTTGTAGCCCCGGTCTCCCCTAATGTGCATAGGATGCGCTCATACAGTAAATGCACTGCTACTCACAAAAAGGTTTTAGAGATGTCAAGTTAAGATAATGAATGCATTTCATCAAATGCTCGCAGTCAAAGAACCAATAATACTGCCAGCCTCTTGCTGTTTTCCTGTGTTTGGTCCAAACTGCGTTCTCACCTGCAGCGAAATGCACCAATGGAAACAGACCGAGGCCACACGTTTTGAGCGAAAGATGTGCGTTGTTTGGTGCTCTCCCAAGTACAGATAGTGTTCACACCAGTCCAAACGAACTGAACTAAGGGGGTAAACGCAACAGAGTTCGGAAAAACTGCTCCAAACCAATTTGGTGTGAAAGCCCCCTGGGTGTACTCTGATTTGGCCATTCCACTGCAGTACTATGTTATTTAAGAGACCAATAATGAAAAGGCTTTTATTATTCTGGGTCATGTTCATTATGCACCAAACAGAAGAAAATAGACTGAAACATCGAGGGACTACCTGGACTTGTCCAATAAGAAACTATCATTTTAGTTTTTTCATTTAAAAATTATTTTTGCTTGCGTGCCCTAATGAACAAGACCCAGGTGTTCTCTTTCTGCAGTCCTCCTGGGGTGTAAAGCCCCCACCCATTTATCCTTCTAAACACAGTGACACACAGTGGGTGACAGACAGATCGTTCTGGGTCATCCCAGTCCATATGTCACATGTCAAACCTCCCCACCCTCCACTCATCGTCACGGTGACAGAGGCTGGCGCATCAGCCTGACAGAACACCAGCTACACCGAGAACAGAAGGACTACACCCGAAATTACACCTTTTCCCCTATATAGTGCACTACTTCTGAACAGGGCCCATAAGTCACTATATAAGTAATAGGGTGCCATTTCAGACACAGCTAGGGTCTCCGTGTGACAGGACAGATCTGGTTTGTGACCAGTCGTTTACAATGAAGGCAGGGGGATCAATTCTCCTCACTTTGTCAAGCCAGATCAAGTGTCTCAGAGAAAGGTTTTGAGAGGAGGGCTTAAACCAACGCAGCACAGTAAAGGCATCCATCTTAGGGTTGTCACATTACCCTTAGGTATCACGGTGTAACCGGTGTCACACTGCTTGAGTAACAGTACCACTTCCTTCCTCAAGAGCCCACACTGATGTTCAGTGTTTGATCCTCTGGGTGTTTCTCAATATGCATAGGACCGTGCTCCACACTCTCACGCTTCCGAGTTCCTTCTCCAAGGGCATTCTCTTGAGTACAATCTTGTGAGGACGAGAGTTTGGAGAATGCATGAAAATGTACATAAAGAAAATGCAACGCTCATAATTATCAGCTACATGTGATTTGTATTAATCTAGCTGGCCAACTAGTTTTACATGTTAAAAAAACGACCTAAAACAAATGTTGTATTGAAAGGTAAATAGCCAGCGTTAGCTACAAATTCTGTGTGGGTCGCTAGCTAGCTACACATTTTTCGTCAGCCTAGGCACAAAGGTTATTCTATGCAGTTAAACAGACCAAAGTTAACATCTTATGGTTAGTCAGGCGTCACATGCGATGTGAGCGGGCAACTTTCCATTCCAATGTCCGAGCTCTCTCACTTCAACTCAAAACCAGCCGCCATTGACTTCAGGACATTTTGCGTAGTTTTTTATGTGGTTGCATCATACTACGTCAACAATACTGGGAATATTTCAGTTGAAGCTTGCGTCGATGCATACTTTGAAATATGTACAAATGAAGTACACATCTGAGAATTGCCCTCCGTGTTCCATTTCAAATACTTTCATTACGACTCATACTCCGGCCGTTTCGTGGTCCAGTTTGCTTGCTCGGAGCATATTAAGAAACACCCCTT
Source organism: Oncorhynchus clarkii lewisi (assembly GCF_045791955.1). Lineage (NCBI taxonomy): Eukaryota > Metazoa > Chordata > Actinopteri > Salmoniformes > Salmonidae > Oncorhynchus > Oncorhynchus clarkii. Next base: position 24,745,393 of record NC_092153.1, read on the forward strand.
GTTTCACAAACACACGTAACTTCCTTATTGACCATAACCAGCTGCACCACCGGAAAGCTAGCAATTCAATGGCTCAGGCAGCGGTATATGAGGTTGAGGAGTTAGTTTAACCAATTCATCTTGTTTTCGATGAGGGAAAAAAATGTAAGAGCACTCCATTTCACACAAAACCCACTGGCAGTTAAACCCAAACTCACTGCTAGGTAAAGCCCCGCCTTATCTCAGCTCGCTGGTCACCATAGCAGCACCCACCCATAGCACACGCTCCAGCAGGTATATCTCACTGGTCTTCCCCAAAGCCAATTCTTCCTTTGGCCGCCTTACCTTCCAGTTCTCTGCTGCCAATGACTGGAATGAACGGCAAAAATCACTGAAGCTGGAGACTCATATCTCCCTAATCTTGTTCTCATATCTCCCTCATCACTTGTAAATAACCCATCCAACTACCTCATCCCCATACTGTATTTATTTATTTATCTTGCTCCTTTGCACCCCAGTATCTCTACTGCACATTCATCTTCTGCACATCTATCACTCCAGTGTCTAATTGCTATATAGTAATTACTTCGCCACCATGGCCTATTTATTGCCTTACCTCCCTTATCCTATCTCATTTGCACACGCTGTATATTGACTTTTTCTACTGTATTATTGACTGTATGTTTGTTTATTCCATGTGTGTTGCTGTATGTGTCGAACTGCTTTGCTTTATCTTGGCCAGGTCGCACTTGTAAATGAGAACTTGTTCTCAACTAGCCTACCTGGTTAAATAAAGGTTACATTAATTCATTCATTCATTATTGAGGAAAACAGTCCTATTGTTGGAAACAAACAGCCTTATAATATCACATTTGTTTACTTTCCAAGCTATAGCACACAACTTGTGACATCAACACTAATCTCTCTCTGTCTGACTCTCTTCCTCAATCTCTCTCTGCCTCTATCTACTCCGTTCACCCAGAGTGACAGAGACAGCAGGGCAGATGGGAGATGTGTCACTCTCTCTGTCTCTCCGGAGACCTAAGTCAGTCCCTTTCCACAACATAGACGACAGATGTCATTGGTTCCCCACAGCCACTACAGATGACTTCATTTCTGTGTCAATTCTCTCAGTCAGATCCTCTGTCTGCACTGACACTGACAATTACAATGATCAAATCCTTTGTAGCATATTCTTGGGTTCGGGATCACAGATCTGACAAAAATATGATATGCAAGTGTTATGATATACCCATGTGACATGGGTTTATTATGTCAAATAATAAAATGTCCAAGAGAACGCCATCTCACAGACACAGGAAATATGTCCGGAGTGGAGAGAGTTTTAAAAACAGCTCTGCCTAGGTATGGAAAGGAACCTTTGATGTTCAAAGATCCTATATGGGACATTGGACAGTGTCAGAAGATACGCTGAACAGAGAAGCTACCCAGACAGACTGTTGTTGCAGTAGCAGTGCGTGGGTAAAATCACTGGGGAAGCCAAGCATGAAGAAAGCAATATTACAACCTATGTGTTGTGAACAATGCCTTGTTTGCTCTATAACCTGTTAGTTCATATGCCTTGCCACTGTGATATATACTGTAGGCCTAAGGCAGAGACAATAAGAAAACAGACTGGCAGAATAAATTCAACCACAACTTGGTTTCATCACAAAACCAGAGAGCAACATCTGTCCACAAAGCATATTGCATGTAACAAACAGTTTCATGACCTACAGCATGGTCAATCAAGTTAATGTTTCCTGAATTTTCAGACTACTAAACAACTATTGATTTAGAACCACGGAGAGTTGCCAACGACAACTGGTGGCTGGCTTTCCTTGCATTCAATGCTACGGGCGGCAACAATGTCACACTCGTTTGGACCAGACAGCATCAGATAGATGCCTACACATTAGAAAGACAGAGGGGCACTGTTTTGCTCGCTTGGATGCTTTCTCCGGGAGATACATTCAGCCTCTCAATTGAAGGAAATTTATGAAAAACAGAGATGAAATATTAATTATTTATGTTTTTTTTTTTAAATTGGTACATTTTTGAGGGAAGCCTGGCTTCGCTTGCCATCAATGAATACACGCCACTGTTGTGTTGGGGCCAATGCCATTGCGTTTACCCCAATAGCATTAAGCTTAACCTATGTACAGCAGTGTCAGTGTGCCAGCTCTATCAGTGGTGGAGCAATTGAGAGCAGGTTAATCAGTTGAAATGCAGTTTACTACACTCTTTACTATCAGAGGGTAATATAATCGCAGATCTGTTTTCCCCGTAATATTCCATAGTATACTATAATATTACAATTTTATTTGTATATTTGTTTACTGGTGTGGTTTAATGCTTGCTTGGTCAGCATGATTCTAAAACTGCGCTGGTGAACTATGTGAAATTGTATTGTGATTTACAGAAATACAGCACATTATACGTGGTTTAATAATGAGTGCGTGTGTTTCTGCGTGTGTGCGTGCTGTGCATAGAGATAGCTGGGACAAGCGCAGACATTCCACAGGCCCTTACCTAGCCTACACAGAGATGTGTAAAACAATGTTTTCAAAGCCTTGCTTCAAATCTGGAGTGTCTGCATAACACCCCCCCCCCCCCCCCCGCCTCAGGAATTGACCTGCCCAGGTATGAGGATATACTGTGTTTTATGTCATGCGACACAAAGCACAATGAACAACACAACCTCCACCTCCCAAAAGTAAAAACTCAGCCCATCTAGCACTCCAGTCAGGCACCCCCCCCCCCCAGCCTATCCATCCAAGGGCAGGTAGGTGAAGTGGACATGGCAGAAGACAATCATCACTCAGTCAACTCCATGCCCCCACACCCGCTACTCTGAGCCTCCCTCCCAATCTCCTTTCATCCCTTCCTCCCTCTGCCTGCTCCTGCTGTTCATGTGGGAACAGAGAAGGGAGAGCACCCCTCCCCCTCTCTCTCTCTCTCTCTCTCTCTCTCTCTCTCTCTCTCTCTGTTTCTCCACATGCACCTCCTGCTGCTCTTATTTTTAGACTGCAGACTCTTTGGGGGCTTGCGCTCCAGCTTATAGAGACGCACAGTTCTGAATGCATGAATATGTGTTGCATCTCTCCCCCTCTCTCGTTTAGATTGTTCCTTTTTGGTTTGTTTTTTTCCGTGCATGTGGCCTTGAAGTTCTTATGTAGCATCTCAATTGCATCTTAATTGTGTGTGTGTGTGTGTGTGGGTGGTTGTCTCTGTGGGTGTGGGTGTGCGTGTGCGTGCATGCATGCATGCATGCATAACTGCATGTGCGTGCGTCTGTGCATATCTCTGTGTGTGGCTTTCTCCGTCTCTCTCCAGGGTGCACAGAGCGATGTGATCTGTACTCAGGGTCTGCCTCGGGGCTGTGTGCCCTGGCATCCATCGCTCAGCCACCACCTAGACCGGTAGGGCACTCCCACTCAAAACACAGCGAACAGACACCATGGTGACATGTGGCTGGTATTTCACTAAGCCCTGTGTTGGGTAATGTGATGTGTCAAGTGTGTTGTGAAAATGACATTCAGGTCACCCAAAAAAAGCAGTCAAAGGGGGGGGGGGTGAAAGGTATTTGTGAAGCAAACCAAGGAAAAGCTATTGAAATTCGAAAGGTATTATTTAGTGAAATCCAACAAGCGCAACACATTTTCAAAAAGTGCACACACACAAACATGGCAACTGTGGAACCTGATTATGCCATGACATCCAAAGAATGAGGGGGCAGGAAGGAAGAGAGAAACAGCAGATTCACCTGGAACAGGAGTGGAGAAATCCACCTTGTCAACAACAGTCATCAGTCAGAGTTGAGAAAGTTGACACACACACACACACACACATTAGGGAGGAGAGAGAGAGAGTGAAAGGGCCTCCATGCATCGACTGGCCTCAAATGGATGCGAATGAATCTGCCATTTAAGAGCCGACAACCTGCCACTGAGCGCTTGTTAATTGTATCCTGAGGAAGATGTGAAGTATCTGGGACATTTTTGTCCCTAGTTCCTACATCACAGCAAGGCTGGTGCTCGTTTTCACATGTGCACGTCTTCCTCCCTTCCCCTTTCCCCCTAAAAACCTGTCAGAGATGACAAACAGCTTCGAAAATGCAATTTCCGTGGTGTGATTTAATTGTGGTCGAGTATCTTTGAAATCACATAAAGACTCAGCAAGCAGGGGACAATTAAATAACACACACAAGTAAGCTAGCTGTGCTTCCCACGTTGATCACCTTGTACAACAAACACACAAGCACACATGCACACGCCTATTTGCCTATTGATCTGGGCAGCAAGGAATCTACAGTGCCTTGCGAAAGTATTCGGCCCCCTTGAACTTTGCGACCTTTTGCCACATTTCAGGCTTCAAACATAAAGATATAAAACTGTATTTTTTTGTGAAGAATCAACAACAAGTGGGACACAATCATGAAGTGGAACGACATTTAGTGGATATTTCAAACTTTTTTAACAAATCAAAAACTGAAAAATTGGGCGTGCAAAATTATTGCAAAGAAGAAAAAAAAAAAAAGTTTGAAATATCCAATAAATGTCGTTCCACTTCATGATTATGTCCCACTTGTTGTTGATTCTTCACAAAAAAATACAGTTTTATATCTTTATGTTTGAAGCCTGAAATGTGGCAAAAGGTCGCAAAGTTCAAGGGGGCCGAATACTTTCGCAAGGCACTGTATATGACCCAAGTCAAATGTACTTGTGCAACTGCACGCATCACTGGGAATTCGCACCAAAACCAGAGCTGGTTGCAACAGTTTCCCTAATGCTAATGTTTTCCTGTTTGCATACCCCAGTAGCCATCATTCTGGTAGACATGTACCGTATAGAGAAAGACCCCAGGTCCCAGATACCCGTAATAGCCAATCAGTCACTTTTCTTACGCAGAACATACACACTGAAGAAGATGATATGGTACACACCAAAATGTCTGTGTTTTGGATTACACAGAACATTCCATAAAGGGTAGCAGAGCCATTTAATCCCATTTAGTCTCGATGTCAAAAAACGTTAATTGCTTAACCTACACCACTGGTGCGATAACGCAATATCGTCAATCAATATTTGCTTTCATTGAATTCAGAACTGCGAAGGGGTGTGTACTGTGTATATGTGGTTAATGTACAGTACCAGTCAAAAGTTTGGAGAGAATGCCAAGAATGTGCAAAGCTCTCATCAAGGCAAAGGGTGGCTCCTTTGAAGAATCTCAAATATTAAATATATTTTGATTTGTTTTTTGGTTACTACATGATTCCATACAGTATGTGTTAATTCATAGTTTTGGAGTCTTCACTATTATTCTACAATATAGAAAATAGTAAAAATAATGAAAACCCTTGTCGCGACTTCCGCCGAAGTTGGCTCCCCTGCCTGTTCGGGCAGTACTCTGCGGTTGTCGTCACCGGCCTACTAGCCGCCACCGATCCCTTTTCCTTTTTCTGTTTGTTTTGTCTTATTAGTTGCACCTGTGTCTAATTGTGTTTTCCTGGTGTGCTTCCTTATTTAAGCCTAGTAAACCCGCCCTTGTTTTGTGCGGGATTGATTTTGTATTACGTGATGTTGTTGTTGGGTGTGTTTGTGCTCCGGGTTGGGTTGGTCAGTATTTTTCGCGCCCTGTGTTTTGGGCATTGTATTTTGGTGCCATATCCTCGTCTCCTGTCTGACGGGATGAGCCCTGGAGTGGGCTAACGCAGTGTGGAATGGCCCAGACTCGGCGAGGGATCACCCCGAGTTCACCTGCCCGATTCCGAGCTGTGTTCGATCACCCAGGGGAGGGTCGGGCGGCGGGTGAACGGCTGTTCCACCTGCGACAGGAGACGAGGAGCGCGCAGGACTTTGCCCTGGAGTTCAGGACCTTGGCCGCAGGAGCGGGATGGAACGACAGGGTGTTGATAGACCACTACCGATGTAGCCTCAGGGAGGACGTCCGCAGGAAGCTAGCGTGTCGGGACACCACCCTCACCTTGGATGAACTCATAGACATGTCCATTCGTCTGGACAACCTGCTGGCTGCCCGCGGGCATCCAGAACAGGCTCTGTTGTTTCCACCCCCAGGCCCTCCTGCTCCCATCCCCATGGAATTAGGGGTTGCTGCATCGAAGGGGACCGGAGGAGAAGTTTCCTCCTGCACCAGTTGTGGTCGGCGAGGACACACGGCCGACCGGTGCTGGAGGAGCTCATCTGGGAGTCGGGAGGGCAGGTGGAGCACTACTCTGTCACCCCAGGTGAGTCAGCACCAGACTCACCCAGAGCTTCCTGTCGGTCATATGTTTGTGTTAACCTCTTTTCCTGGGTTTTCTCCCTCTCTACAGCATAAGGTGCTAATCGATTCAGGTGCAGCTGGGAACTTCATGGATCGTGGGCTCGCGTTAAGGCTAGGGATTCCCCTGGTGTCGTTAGACTTACCTTTCCCCATGCACTCCTTAGATAGCCGACCATTAGGGTCAGGAGTGGTCAGGGAGGCCACGGTGCCACTGGACATGGTAACGCAGGGGGGTCATAAGGAGCGGATTAGTCTATTCCTCGAGTATATCCGGGCAGTGAGGAGACTGAATCCGCGTCAGGCTAGATTGGCCATGTTCTTTATCCGGTTTCGCTTCACCATCTCGTACCGGCCAGGCTCCCAAAACACTAAAGTCGACACGCTGTCCCGCCTCTATGATACCGAGGAGCAAGCCGACCCCCATCCTTCCACCTTCATGTCTCGTGGCACTGGTAGTATGGGAGGTGGACGCGGAGATAGAGAGGGCATCACGGTTAGAGCCGGCCCGTGATAAATTAGTACATTGGGCTCATACTCTACCCTCCTCGGGTCATCCTGGCATCGAGAGGACAGTGCGGAGTCTTAGGGGGAGATACTGGTGGCCCACGTTGGCTAAGGACGTGAGATGTTATGTCTCCTCCTGCTCAGTGTGCGCTCAGAGCAAGGCTCCTCGAGACTTGCCTCGAGGGAAGTTACAGCCCCTCCCCGTTCCACAACGGCCGTGGTAACACTTGTCGGTAGACTTCCTCACCGACCTTAACACCCATCCCAGATTTTGGATGGCGTTTATGGAGAGACTGGGGGTCTCGGTCAGCTTGACCTCGTGTTTCCACCCCGAGAGTAATGGGCAGGTGGAGCGAGTAAACCAGGATGTGGGCAGGTTTCTGCGGTCATATTGCCGGGACCGGCCAGGTGAGTGGGCGAGGTATGTTCCTTGGGCTGAGCTCACTCAGAACTCCCTCTGCCACACCTCAACGAACATGTCTCCCTTTCAGTGTGTGTTGGGCTACCAACCGGTCCTGGCCACATGGCATCAGAGCCAGACCGAGGCTCCTGCGGTAGAGGAATGAGTACAGCTCTCAAAGGACACCTGGAAAGCCGTCCAGGAATCGCTGAGACTGGCGGGGGAACTGCAGAAGAAGAGCGCTGACCACCCGAAACCTGCCCCTCCGCCTGCCCTGCCGGAAACTGGGGCCGCAGTGTGTGGGGCCATTTAAAGTCCTGAGGAGGATAAACGAGGTGTGTTACAGGTTACAACTTCCTACTTATTATCGTATTAACCCCTCATTTCATGTGTCTATCCTCAGGCTGGTGGTGGCTCGTCCCCTTCAAGAAGGTGAGGTGCCTGAGGTCCCTCCGCCCCCTCTGGACATTGAGGGGTCCCCGGCGTACACAGTACGTGGCATTCTGGACTCGAGACGCCGGGTGGGGGGCCTACAGTACCTCGTGGACTGGGAGGAGTACGGTCCGGAGGAGAGGTGCTGGGTACCGGTGGGGGACATTTTGGACCCTTCACTCCTGAGAGACTTCCACCGCCTCCACCTGAATCGCCCGGCGCCTCGCCCTCCGGGTCGCCCTCGAGGCCGGTGGCGGCGCGCTGCGGGAGCCGCGCGTCAGGAGGGGGTACTGTCATGACTTCCGCCGAAGTTTGCTCCCCTGCCTGTTCGGGCAGTACTCTGCGGTTGTCGTCACCGGCCTACTAGCCGCCACCGATCCCTTTTCCTTTTTCTGTTTGTTTTGTCTTATTAGTTGCACCTGTGACTAATTGTGTTTTCCTGATGTGCTTCCTTATTTAAGGCTAGTAAATCCGCCCTTGTATTGTGCGGGATTGATTTTGTGTTACGTGTTGTTGTCATTGGGTGTGTTAGTGCTCCGGACCATCTACCCTGTGTTTTGGGTTGGTCAGTATTTCTCGCGCCCTGTGTTTTGGGCATTGTATTTTGGTGCCATATTAAAGTGCACTTTTCCCTTTGGAACTCTCTGCCCTCTGTGCCTGATTCTTACCTCACACACCCAGTCCCGCGTGACAACCCTTGAATGAGTAGGTGTGTCCAAATGTTTGACAAATACTGTATGACTGCATCCCAAATGTCACCCTGTTCCGTATATGGGCTCTGGTCAAAGGTAGTGCACTACATAGGGAATAGGGTGCCATTTGGGATTCAACCTATGTACAGTATATTTACAATGCTGGATTGTAAAGCCCCTAAATGTATTGAAGTCATTTATTGCAGGTTCTTGGTTCATGCTATGAACTGAACATCATGTACTAATAAGCATTGTTTATTAAGCAGGGAGAAAGAGAGTGTGAGAGAGAGAGAGAGAGAGAGAGAGAGAGAGAGAGAGGGTTTTTTAACCTGCCGAGAGACAGAGAGAGAGAGAGAGAGAGAGAGAGAGAAAAAGAGCGAGAGGGTTTTTTAACCTGCCGAGTGAGAGAGAGAGAGAGAAGAGAGAGAGAGAGAGAGAGAGAGAGAGAGATAGAGAGAGAGAGAGAGAGAGAGAGAGAGAGAGAGAGAGAGAGAGAGAGAGGTGTTAAAAGTAAAGTAACTTCCACCACACACACACTGGCAGAGAAAAAGGAGGAAGGACTGCTGCCCTCATCAGAACAGGAAATGTGCTGCTCATTTAGAAACAGGAAACTCTGCAGTGGAAAACACAATTACAGACCAGATTAATCCAATACTATAACAACAATTGTGTGTCCCCATAATCCCATACCACTGTGGCTAAACCAAGAGCTTGTAGAACTATTATAAATTTAATTGAATTCCTATTTCTCATTCCACACTGACACTGCATGGAGGAGGTGATTGAACACGGGCTTGTTGCCTTCTCTGTTTCTCTCTTGAGGGGCAGGTTGATTTCAGGGTAATGAGATATCAGTGTGCAAGCAGATCACTTTTTACAATGGCTGTATCTTTCTCCAACTCAGTGGACTTGTGGTTAGATGATCCACCTGAGATTGGAAGGTTGGAGGATTGATACCCGGACGAGCCATTCCAAAGAATAAAAATGGGACTTGATGACTCTCTGCTTGGCACAAATATGTCAGTATTATAATGTACTGTTAGCTGTAGATAACAAGCATAGCTCTAGGCAAGACAGGCACACATCCTTTGATCAAGGCTTCAGCCTTCGCTATTTATATTCTTCACAGCCTTGGCTAAGTATCAAACCTTATCTGTGTCCTGAATGGCACCTTATTCCCTCTTCCCTATATAGTGCACTATCTTTGACCAAAGCCCTATATGGGCCCTGGTCAAAAGTAGTGCACTATATAGGGAAGAGGGGGCATTTGGGACATGGCCCTTGCAACCTTGAGTTTGAAACTCCCCTGAATATTGCTGCTGAATATGGCTCCACTTTGATCTGTTCCCAGATCTGTTTCCAGTCAGCAGAAAAGCAGCAACTTCTTCTCGGCTGCTGAATCTTCACTTTACTCATACAGAGATGAATGGAGTCGCTTGGCCAATAGAAAGTTAGTGTTTTGTATTCACTTTTCACTGTTGACTATTCACTATTCACTGCTGCGAAGAGGACTGGCCACCCCACATAGCCTGGTTCCTCTCTAGGTTTCTTCCTAGGTTTTGGCCTTTCTAGGGAGTTTTTCCTAGCCACCGTGCTTCTACACCTGCATTGCTTGCTGTTTGGGGTTTTAGGCTGGGTTTCTGTACAGCACTTTGAGATATCAGCTGATGTACGAAGGGTTATATAACTACATTTGATTTTATTTGATTTGATATTAGTTGAATATATCACAAATTAAAAGACAAAATAATTTAAAGACATGGAATAAGGTAAAATCATGTTACCAACCTTATGCGGTAAACCTGAACACCTACAGTGAACCTAGTACCTAGTACCTACTGCATCTGGGAAATCCAACTGCAACTAAAACCTAGGGTGACAATATAGCATGACTCTAAAATCAGCCATGGCGGATTGACGACCCCAAAAAAAGTGCAAATGACAAAAAAAACTCACATTTGAAAAGTCATGACTTGACCGACTTATAAGAGGGGTTGAGGTTCATACACTGGCCGAAATGAAATCTAATTCCATACTGATTCCACCCTGCAACCCCAAAAGCACAACATGAGTCATCTTATCCACATGGGTCCCATCCTGAAGAAGTCTTGTGGAGCTATATCACACAAAAAAGAGCTCGTGAAAACTATAGAAGTTACTGTATTCTAATACAATACAGAGAAATCTGAGCTTTTCAATAACTATTCCAACATGCTTTGTTTGTTTGCTTTATTGTCAATATGTCCACCTCACAGATGATGTGCAGTTGAAGTCGGAGGTTTACATACACCTTAGCCAAATACATTTAAACTCAGTTTTTCACAATTCCTGACATTTAATCCTACTAAAAATTCCCTGTTTTAGGTCAGTTAGGATCACCACTTTATTTTAAGAATATGAAATGTCAGAATAATAGTAGAGAGTGATTTATTTCAGCTTTTATTTATTTCATCACATTCCCAGTGGGTCAGAAGTTTGCATACACTCAAATAGTATTTGGTAGTTTTTCCTTTAAATGTTTTAACTTGGGTCACACATTTCAGGTAGCCTTCCACAAGCTTCCCACAATACGTTGGGTGAATTTTTGGCCCACTCCTCCTGACAGAGCTGGTGTAACTGAGTCAGGTTTTGTAGGTCTCCTTGCTCGCATATGCTTTTTCAGTTCTGCCCACAGATTTTCTATGTGATTGAGGTCAGGGCTTTGTGATGGCCACTCCAATACCTTGACTTTGTTGTCCTTAAGCCATTTTGCCATAACTTTGGAAGTATGCTTGGGGTCATTGTCCATTTGGAAGAACCATTTGCGACCAAGCTTTAACTTGATGTCTTGAGACCGCTTCACGGTTGGGATGGTGTTCTTTGGCTTGCAAGCCTCCCCTCTTTTTCCACCAAACATAACGATGGTCATTATGGCCAAACAGTTCTATTTTTGTTTCATCAGACCAGAGGATATTTCTTCAAAAACTACTATCTTTGTCCCAATGTGCAGTTGCAAACCGTAGTCTGGCTTTTTTATGGCAGTTCTGGAGAAGTGGCTTCTTCCTTGCTGAACGGCCTTTCAGGTTATGTTGATATAGGACTTGTTTTACTGTGGATATAAATATTTTTGTACCTGTTTAATCCAGCATCTTCACAAGGTTCTTTGCTGTTGTTCTGGGATTGATTAGCACTTTTCGGACCAAGTACGTTCAGCTCTAAGAGACAGAACGTATCTCCTTCCTGAGCGTGGGCTGCGTGGGTCCATGGTGTTTATACTTGCGTACTTTTGTTTGTACAAATGAACGTGGTACCTTCAGGCGTTTGGAAATTGCTCCAAAGGATAAACCAGACTTCCACTTCACAATAACAGCACTTACAGTTGACCGGGGCAGATCTAGCAGGGCACAAATTTGACCAACTGACTTGTTGGAAAGGTGGCATCCTATGATGGTGTCATGTTGAAAGTCACTGAGCTCTTCATAAGCCCCAGTCTACTGCCAATGTTTGTCTATGGAGATTTAATGGCTGTGTGCTCGATTTTATACACCTGTCAGCAACTAGTGTGGCTGAAATAGTCAAATACACTAATTTGAAGGGGTGCCCACATACTTTTGGCCATGTAGTGTATGTTTAGTAAACATGAGCAGTATGGTATGTGTTAGAGTAGATGCACCCATGTGGCGTGCTATCTATAGTCATATGATTTGCAAAATTGACAAGTTCAACAGAGTCTATTGGGAACTGTCACATATAAAAATCATCCCCAGGAAGACATTGCCTCAAAGCCTGGTCACAGATCTGTTTGTGCTGTCTTATCAACTCACCAGAGTTGGCAAGGCAGCAGAAACAGATCTGGGACCAGGCATATTCCCTCATCCCTCAGAGAGAACAAGAGAACGAAGAAATGTATACTCACTGAAAGCTGCTACTGCCAGGATCAGCGTCACAACGATGGAAACCCAGGAGACCCACAATGCTTTCTTGCGGTAGCTTTGAGCTTCGTGGGGCTTCAGCCTCATGCTGCTCTCCAGTAAGCCTGTCAAAAGCAACACGGTATTAAGCAAGGGTGAGATTCCAGAACGCTTTTAGCACTAACATCATCATATTGTCCATTGCCTACAATAGATGTAAGATTATCTACATGATATGAAGCTTCCTGGTTTCTGTAACAAAGAAAAATTAAGCAATACACAAATTTGAAGGATCCTTGTATTGTAGACTACTGAAAACCCAGAGGTGTGAGGACTGGCACAGGTGTGATAATAGTGTAGGTTTACACAGTAAACCACTGTCTCACAATAGTGATAATGATGAGGCACTGTGGGCCATCAATAAATGAAATCTTCTAGACATGAAATCAAGTTGGTCACGAGCTGAGTCCTACCGACTGCAACCTCAAGAGCCTGGGATGTATTCACTACATCTAGCAACAAGAAACCATTTTACAGTTTAAGAACCAATTGGAAGCAAACAGAAAAAAAAACGGAATGGACGGGGAGGGACCTACCTGAATTTGTCCAATAGAAACCCTCTTTTTCGGTACAAAACTTTTTCAGTTTGGAGTAAACGGTTTCTGTTGCAAAATTTTTTGAAACAGACTAAACATTTTGCAACAGAATCAGCATAATAAATACATACATAGTCCTCTAAAATGTGTTTTGAATAAGGTGAATTGCATATAAGAGCTAGAGGGCGTGGACATTATTTTTATTTTAGAGTCGGCTGAACAGAGTACCAGCATGTAGGTTATACTATAATGGTCATTGATACAATTATCTCAGAGATGTATTCCTTAGATGTGTAGGATCGGTGATGGAGATAGTGCCCTGATATTATCAAGCAGTTTGTCTGTCAGTGTAAAACTTAATAAATGTGTTATGGCTGCCTTACTATACCCACGTCAAGTAAAGTCTAAACCATAACTGTGTCAGGTCTTCAGTCTGCTTAAAGAGACTACTTATAACGTATAATCAAAATTCTGGAAACGTGCTGGGAGTAGCCCATAAGCGTTCAGAGGTACGTTCAGAGTAACTGACAGTTTAGTTTGTTGAGATATTTCTGCTAAAAGAAAAAATACGAAACGTACATAAAATGTTGGCTTTTTTTGTACTATCGACAGACTATTATATTGTGTTAGTGGACTGCAATAATTTCTAGTGCACAAAGCATTTATAAAAAAAAGTTCCTTGAAAATGATTAATAATATTGCGATATTATCCAATGAAGGCGCACATATGTCACAATTCAGACGCACTCTAGGCTAAAGTAGCCTAGTCTACGTTTAAATAGCAGGCGTATTCTATTTTTGTTTGATTTCTCATAGTTATCGGCCTACCTTGCCCCTCCACGCTATCGCTAATCTTCATCTCCTGGTCCATCTTGAATTTAGGTTCCCCCTGACTTGCTCTTTTGGGTGGCTGTTGATCTGTCGGGTCGAACTGGCCGTTCACAGTCGACGGATCAACAATAGTTGGATCCGGGATGGCGCTCACCGGGTCTGAGGCTGTAGAGTCCGTCATTGCTCTAAATTGCGGTTCCAATTAGGCAACTCCAAAAGTCTCACACCAACGCGCGAAGTTCCGTCCTCAAGCGTTGAGTTGCGGCCGGCGGAGTGGGCTTCTGTAGATCCGAGCGCAATATCGAGCGCATCAATACCGTGCCCCCATGCCAGTCATGAATTCGAAGTCGAGTGCGAAGACAGCAGCAAGAGGACTCTAATTACGAATCTAGTTTATTTAACGAGGCCTCTGGGTTGTGTGGAATCCGTACCCATGTCCATGTCAAGTCTGCTTATCAGTGAACACTGGAGACTGTAGACATGTTTGCCACGCTACAACAGTTCCCGGTTCGACTCCGCTGCGCATAATGAACAACATCTGTCCCAGGTCGTTCTCGAGACAGCATCGATTTTTACTGGCGCACAGTAGGCGATTCCAAATAGTCTCAGAAGAATATTAAAGGAAAACAAACACATTCAATGAGAAATATATGTGCTTTGTGGATGGTAACTATTTTATCAATGCCATGGACAAACATATTTTTATATTTCTAAATATTTATTTAGTGGCCTACATCAGTCTATGGAGTGTTCCTGCACATGAACTAATGTAGATGTAGACAAACATAGTATGCATATTATTATGCCTGGACAGTATGGGGCATTGGACTGTAAAACACTCTCAGGTAAACAGCTTCTTGCTAACATAAATATACTATTTGTAAAGTGATTTTTCACATTCCGAGTGACTAGAGGAATGCCATTCAATAATAGTGCACTAAAGTGGCAATGGATGAAGTAGCCCATAGAATAGCTCAGACCACTGTCCTTAAACTATTGGCCTATATCTAGCTATCTACTTTTCCCACTATAATAGACTGTAACGCTATGGCTTGAATGCTGGAATGTTATGTCGTTTTGCTCAAAGATCAAGACTAAAAACTGCACGCTTGAATCTCTTTGATTGCCGACCTATATACCGTGCATTCGGAAAGTATACAGACCCCTTCACTTTTTCTGCATTTTGTTACATTGCAGCCTTATTCTAAAATTGATTAAATTGTTTTTTTCCCCGCCTCATCAATCTGCACACAATACCCCATAACGATAAAGCAAAAACGGAAATATCACATTTACATAAGTATTCAGACCCTTTACTCAGTACTTTGTTGAGTAAACTTAGGCAGCGATTACAGCCTTGTGTCTTCTTGGGTATGATGCTACAAGTTTGGCACACTTGTATTTGGGGAGTTTCTCCCATTCTTCTCTGCAGATCCTCTCAAGCTCTGTTAGGTTGGATGGGGAGCGTCGCTGCACAGCTATTTTCAGGTCTCTCCAGAGATGTTTGATCATGTTTAAGTCCAGGATCTGGCTGGGCCACTCAAGGACATTCAGAGACTTGTCCCGAAGCCACTCCTGCGTTGTCTTGACTGTGTGCTTAGGGTCGTTATCCTGTTGGAAGGTGAACCTTCACCCTAGTCTGAGGTCTTGAGTGCTCTGGAGTAGGTTTTCATCAAGGATCTCTCTGTACTTTGCTCTGTTAATCTTTCCCTCGATCTTGACCAGGTTCCCAGTCCCTGCTGCTGAAAAACATCCCCACAATAGAATGCTGACAACACCATGCTTCACCGTAGGGATGGTGCCAGGTTTCCTCCAGACGTGACGCTTGGCATTCAGGCCAAGCAGGTGGACCACAGATGGACTCCAATCAAGTTGTAGAAACATCTCAAGGATGATAAATGGAAACAGCATGCACCTGAGCTCAATTTCAAGTTTCATAGCAAAAGGTCTGAATACTTATGTAAATAAGGTATTTCTGTTTTTTATTTGTTATAAATGTGCAAAAATTTCTAAAAAACCTGTTTTTGCTTCGTCATTATGGGGTATTGATGAGGAATTTATTTTATTTTATCCATTTTAGAATAAGGCTGTAACGTAAAACAAAATGTGGAAAAAGCCAAGGGGCCTGAAAACTTTCAGTCAGTGGCACAGACCATGCAGACGGAAAGGTTACTTACTGTAAGGTACAGCCTGCCCCTATGTGGAATATTGCAACTATTACAGCACAAGATACATTTTTTTGGGAGAAATAAAGTGCTTTAATTTGTACTGTATTATTATCCATATATTGCCCTATTCTTTCAATTTTGCCACGATTATAAACATACCGTAGACAATACAACTGAGAGAAAATAAAATACCCTCTAGTGTTCAAGCAGGCCCGATAGCATTGAAGCGGGACCTATGACCCTGCATCATCATTCCCCGTGCTCTGTGGATATGCTGTTTCACCCCTTAACAGGAAGTGTAAAAGCGTCCTTATTGAACATAGTTTTTTTCAAAGCAATTTGATGTTGTGATCATGTTCATAGCACACAGTGTTCTATACTGAAAGGTTTTTACTATATGTGGATATATATTGTCAGTGTCTAGGAACAGAAGGAATAACTGTTATAACTTGTCTGTAGTTTGTCTCTCTTTCGCAGGTTTGTCCACAATTAACAAAATATTCACAACTGGTTCTAAGTCATGTTGGCTTACAGTCGAATCGAAAGAAACGCACACAAAATCAAATTACTGACATTAGATTTACTCTGAAATTGGGGAATAACACCTCACAATGAAATTACAAGTTATAGCTTTATAAATGAATTACTTATTTATTTATTAAAGAGAAAGTGAACATGAATAGGCAAAGCAGTGCACACATATAAAGATTAAAGCTGTAAATAAGGTTGTATTGAATCGATATTGCATTTGTGAGACAGACATACAGTATCATGTGTAATACGTATCATGTGTTGCGGTATCCATGGGTTCATCTGACCCTGGGTAAGTAGAAAAAAGGGCTTGATTGCCAAAATATTGCACTATCCCTTTAATGTGAGATTATTAGGCCTACTGTATGCTGCTAGGCTAGACTTGGCAGTCACACTTTATTTGCATAGATTGAAAATCATTTTAAATGTTTGAAAAGCTTACAGCAAGCAATACCATTCACCTGAATCACACTTTGTTATTATACATATGAAAAATACTGCAAAGGTCCAAGTTAAAACATACAGTACACTCATTCCCACAGACATTCTTTTTTTACCCCGCACTAACCTCTGGAAGAGCAATGCTTCTTTGTTGGTTATCAGATCTTTCTTGTAGCCTGCCCTGAAGTGTTTGATCCGCGTGTCACAGTTCAGCAGCTGCTTGGGCTTCTAGCTAGGGCTGGACAGTATACCATATTTTATGATATACCGTTATTGAAGCAGGGACTGGTTTGGGTTTTTACTTGACCTTCTATACCGGTATTTGAATGTTTTGGTTTGTTAAATGTGATACGCCATGTGTAATGTCAATTTTTAGAGTTTACTTTGCAACTTGAGTCATCTCTCTCCGTGCCACTCTGTGCAAAAGAGCAAGAGGGTAAGTAATAAAATGGGGATGAGGTAGTTGGGTGTGCTATTTACAGATTGGCTATGTACAGGTACAGTGATCGGTAGGCTGCTTTGACAGCTGATGCTTAAAGTTTTAGGGAGATATACGTCTCCAGCTTCAGAGATTTTTGCAATTCGCTCCAGTCATTGGCAGCAGAGAACTGGAAGGAAAGGCAGCCAAAGGAAGTGTTGGCTTTGGGGATGACCAGTGCAATATACCTGCTGGAGCGCGTGCTATGGTTGGGTGTTGCTATGGTGATCAGTGAGCTGAGATAAGATGGGGCTTTTCATAGCAAAGACGTATAGATGACCCTGAGCCAGTGGGTTTTGCGATGGATATGTAGTGAGGGCCAGCCAACGAGAGCATACAGGTCGCAGTGGTGGGTAGTACATGGGGCTTTGGTGATAAAACGGATGGAACTGTGATAGACTACTTCCAGTTTGCTGAGTAGAGTGTTGGAAGCTATTTTGTAAATTACATTGCCGAAGACAAGGATCGGTAGGATGGTGAGTTTTACGAGAGTATGTTTGGCAGCATGAGTGAAGGACGCTTTGTTCATAAATAGGAAGCTGAATCCAGATTCAATTTTGGATTGGAGATGCTTAATGTGAGTCTGGAAGGAGAGTTTACAGTCTAACCAGACACCTAGGTATTTGTAGTTGTCCACATATTCTAGGTCAGAACCGTCCAGAGTAGTGATGCTAGTCGGGCGGGAGAGTGTGGCAGCAATCAGTTGAAGAGCATGCACTTAGTTTTACTAGCATTTAAAAGCAGTTGGAGGCCACGAAAGGAGTGTTGTATGGCATTGAAGCTCGTTTGGAGGTTTGTTAGCACAGTGTCCAAAGAAGGGCAAGATGTAAACAGAATTGTGTCGTCTGCTTAGAGGTGGATCAGAGAATCACCAGCAGCAAGAGCGACATCATTGATATATACAGAGAAAAGAGTCGGCCCGAGAATTGAACCCTGTGGCACCCCATAGAGATTGCCAGAGGTCCGGACAATAGGCTCTCCGATTTAACACACTGAACTCTATCTGAGAAGTAGTTGGTGAACCAGGCGAAGCAGTCATTTGAGAAGCCAAGGCTATTGAGTCTGCTGATAAGAATACGGTGATTGGCAGAGTCGAAAGTCTTGGCCAGGTCAACAATGTTGATGACAACAATTCTATTTTCACATTGCTTCTTAATATAAATCTACTAGCCTTCTATAATGACACTAAAGGTTTGTGTTTCTTACATCAGCAAACAGCTAGTTTGTCTTTTCTTAGCAAATTGCCCTAAATATTGAGACGCTAATTGTTAGCCGCTAATGCTAATGGATAGCTAGCTAATAAATATACTGAGTAAGAGCAAACGTAGCTAGTTAATACAGCCTGATACCAGTGATGGTGTAGACCTAAATCAGCATGTTGTTTGTGCAACAGTATCTTCTAAATCAAAGCAGAATATGCAAAGGAAGAATATGTTAGCTACATGATGTAGCTAAGAGAAAAACATTCAATGTAGCCAAAGCTTGTAGGGTCCCCTAGGAAACACTTATCAACACTTTTTTATTTTTTATTTCACCTTTATTTAACCAGGTAGGCCAATTGAGAACAAGTTCTCATTTACAACTGCGACCTGGCCAAGATAAAGCAAAGCAGTGCGACAAAAACAACCCAGTGTTACACATAAACAAACATACAGTCAATAAATAACACAATAGAAAATCTATGTACAGTGTGTGCAAATGTAGAACAGTAGGTAGGTAAGGCAATAAATAGGTAATGGAGGGGAAATAATTACAATTTAGCATTAACACTGGATTGATAGATGTGCAGATGACAATGTGCAGGTAGAGATAATAGGGTGCAAAAGAACAAGAGGATAAGTAACAATATGGGGATGAGATAGTTGGGTGTGCTATTTACAGATGGGCTGTGTACAGGTACAGTGATCGGTAAGCTGCTCTGACAGCTGATGCTTAAAGTTAGATAGGGAGATATAAGACTCAAACAATTGTGGAAATACTTCACAGGGACACTCGAAGATACATCTAAAATGAACAATTCTTTATTATCAGCGCGCTGGAGAGGTTCCAACCTGATTTAGAATTCCTCACAATCAAATGTAGACCGCATTATCTACCAAGAGAATTCTCTTCGATTATAATCACAGCCGTATATATCCCCCCCAAGCAGACACATCGATGGCTCTGAACAAACTTTATTTAACTCTCTGCAAACTGGAAACGATTTATCCGGAGGCTGCATTCATTGTAGCTGGGGATTTTAACAAGGCTAATCTGAAAACAAGACTCCCCAAATTTTATCAGCATATCGATTGCGCAACCAGGGGTGGAAAGACCTTGGATCATTGTTACTCTAACTTCCGCGACGCATATAAGGCCCTGCCCCGCCCCCCTTTCGGAAAAGCTGACCACGACTCCATTTTGTTGATCCCTGCCTACAGACAGAAACTAAAACAAGAGGCTCCCACGCTGAGGTCTGTCCAACGCTGGTCCGACCAAGCTGACTCCACACTCCAAGACTGCTTCCATCACGTGGACTGGGAGATGTTTCGTATTGCGTCAGATAACAACATTGACGAATACGCTGATTCGGTGTGCGAGTTCATTAGAACGTGCGTTGAAGATGTCGTTCCCATAGCAACGATTAAAACATTCCCTAACCAGAAACCGTGGATTGATGGCAGCATTCGTGTGAAACTGAAAGCGCGAACCACTGCTTTTAATCAGGGCAAGGTGTCTGGTAACATGACCGAATACAAACAGTGCAGCTATTCCCTCCGCAAGGCTATCAAACAAGCTAAGCGCCAGTACAGAGACAAAGTAGAATCTCAATTCAACGGCTCAGACACAAGAGGCATGTGGCAGGGTCTACAGTCAATCACGGACTACAGGAAGAAATCCAGCCCAGCCCAGTTTTTGCCCGCTTTGAGGACAATACAGTGCCACTGACACGGCCTGCAACGAAAACATGCGGTCTCTCCTTCACTGCAGCCGAGGTGAGTAAGACATTTAAACGTGTTAACCCTCGCAAGGCTGCAGGCCCAGACGGCATCCCCAGCCGCGCCCTCAGAGCATGCGCAGACCAGCTGGCCGGTGTGTTTACGGACATATTCAATCAATCCCAATACCAGTCTGCTGTTCCCACATGCTTCAAGAGGGCCACCATTGTTCCTGTTCCCAAGAAAGCTAAGGTAACTGAGCTAAACGACTACCGCCCCGTAGCACTCACATCCGTCATCATGAAGTGCTTTGAGAGACTAGTCAAGGACCATATCACCTCCACCCTACCTGACACCCTAGACCCACTCCAATTTGCTTACCGCCCAAATAGGTCCACAGACGATGCAATCTCAACCACACTGCACACTGCCCTAACCCATCTGGACAAGAGGAATACCTATGTGAGAATGCTGTTCATCGACTACAGCTCGGCATTCAACACCATAGTACCCTCCAAGCTCGTCATCAAGCTCAAGACCCTGGGTCTCGACCCCGCCCTGTGCAACTGGGTACTGGACTTCCTGACGGGCCGCCCCCAGGTGGTGAGGGTAGGCAACAACATCTCCTCCCCGCTGATCCTCAACACTGGGGCCCCACAAGGGTGCGTTCTGAGCCCTCTCCTGTACTCCCTGTTCACCCACGACTGCGTGGCCACGCACGCCTCCAACTCAATCATCAAGTTTGCGGACGACACAACAGTGGTAGGCTTGATTACCAACAATGACGAGACGGCCTACAGGGAGGAGGTGAGGGCCCTCGGAGTGTGGTGTCAGGAAAATAACCTCACACTCAACGTCAACAAAACTAAGGAGATGATTGTGGACTTCAGGAAACAGCAGAGGGAACACCCCCCTATCCACATCGATGGAACAGTAGTGGAGAGGGTAGCAAGTTTTAAGTTCCTCTGCATACACATCACAGACAAACTGAATTGGTCCACTCACACAGACAGCATCGTGAAGAAGGCGCAGCAGCGCCTCTTCAACCTCAGGAGGCTGAAGAAATTCGGCTTGTCACCAAAAGCACTCACAAACTTCTACAGATGCACAATCGAGAGCATCCTGGCGGGCTGTATCACTGCCTGGTATGGCAACTGCACCGCCCTCAACCGTAAGGCTCTCCAGAGGGTAGTGAGGTCTGCACAACGCATCACCGGGGGCAAACTACCTGCCCTCCAGGACACCTACACCACCCGATGTCACAGGAAGGCCATAAAGATCATCAAGGACATCAACCACCCGAGCCACTGCCTGTTCACCCCGCTATCATCCAGAAGGCGAGGTCAGTACAGGTGCATCAAAGCTGGGACGAGAGACTGAAAAACAGCTTCTATCTCAAGGCCATCAGACTGTTAAACAGCCACCACTAACACTGAGTGGCTGCTGCCAACACACTGACACTGACTCAACTCCAGCCACTTTAATAATGGGAATTGATGGGAAATGATGTAAATATATCACTAGCCACTTTAAACAATGCTACCTTATATAATGTTACTTACCCTACATTATTCATCTCATATGCATACGTATATACTGTACTCTATATCATCGACTGTATCCTTATGTAATACATGTATCACTAGCCACTTTAAACTATGCCACTTTGTTTACATACTCATCTCATTTGTACATACTGTACTCGATACCATCTACTGTATCTTGCCTATGCTGCTCTGTACCATCACTCATTCATATATCCTTATGTACATATTCTTTATCCCCTTACACTGTATACAAGACAGTAGTTTTGGAATTGTTAGTTAGATTACTTGTTATTACTGCATTGTCGGAACTAGAAGCACAAGCATTTCGCTACACTCGCATTAACATCTGCTAACCATGTGTATGTGACAAATAAAATTTGATTTGATTTGATTTGAACCAACTCAGTGCACCAAGTACACATGTCGATCAGGAGCTCTACCTGGGGCAGTCCTGTTAGTTCTCTTATATACAGACAAATTATATTTGCATGATTTAGCTTATTCATCATTCATGATTAATTAATCGTTAACGTTTACTTCTATCATGTGACCGACCAATACTGGGTCATGCATGTGACAGGCTAATAACTCACAAGGCTTCTTCTCTCAAAGCTGAGACCTTGAAACTGAGATATCCCTTTCTCAAAACAAGTTTCTGGGCATACTGCCAAATTGCAGGTACTGATAGTGAGGATTCGTTCAATGAGTCACTCATGAACACAGAAATTGGTTATTAGAAAAGCACATGAATAGAAAAGAGAAATTTGTTATTAAGAAAAGCACAAACATAAAAATGTCAATTAAACATTATTTTCACAAACACTGTAACAAAATATTTGTTATGTTTAATTTAATAAAATAATGACTAAGGTGTCTGTTAATTGTATTTTCATACTTTATAAATTATTTATTATTTCAATTACAAACCAGCCGTAAAGGAGTTATTGGTTCATGAGATCATTTAGAAAACATACACATAATGAATTGGATATTTACTAATCGTTATTAAGTGTGACACTTACTAATACTGCAATTGATGATGAATAGATATAGAAAATCAAGAAGATTGAATTACTGCTATTTTTTTTAATTTAACTGCCTTTTTCGTCAGCATGCTAGGCTAGCTAATGCTAGAACGCGCAGTATTTCAATCTTCTTGATTTTCCCATATCAGATAATGGGATCATTAGGAGTACAGGCACATCTTCCATCCCTGGATTGGGGTACGTTTTCTAGACATATCCGCATTCCTCACTGCAGTGCAAACATTATGGCTGAGGATCGTTCTGACTTGAAGGGGGAAGATGTATTTACTGCTCAACCTCAAGTCGAAACATATCGGCTAATAAAAACCCTATTTACCACGGTCTGTCTTTCTGTCTCTCTCTGAAGCTGGTTTGCTCTCTTTAAGTCAGGTTGTTGTGGCTGGTCTCTAGTTGGTCTCTCTTTAAGTCAGGTTGTTGTGGCTGGTCTTTAGTTGGTCTCTCTTTAGTCAGGTTGTTGTGGCTGGTCTCTAGTTGGTCTCTCTCTTTAGTCAGGTTGTTGTGGCTGGTCTCTAGTTGGTCTCTCTTTAAGTCAGGTTGTTGTGGCTGGTCTTTAGTTGGTCTCTCTTTAGTCAGGTTGTTGTGGCTGGTCTCTAGTTGGTCTCTCTCTTTAGTCAGGTTGTTGTGGCTGGTCTCTAGTTGGTCTCTCTTTAAGTCAGGTTGTTGTGGCTGGTCTCTAGTTGGTCTCTCTTTAGTCAGGTTGTTGTGGCTGGTCTCTAGTTGGTCTCTCTTTAAGTCAGGTTGTTGTGGCTGGTCTCTAGTTGGTCTCTCTTTAGTCAGGTTGTTGTACTCATCACAGTAGACACATAGGCCTATGATCCCAGCCAGTAGGACACACTGCAGCAGCTCCAAAGGGTCTCTTCCGTCAAATGAAAATATACTGAGGCACACATTGCTATTATAACATCAATCTGACAGATGTGTTCTTCTCTTGCAACCTCATCTTTATTTTTGTCTCAGCTTTCATTACATGTTCAGTTGCTATTTCAAGCTCTGAGAATTCAGATATATATATTTTCTTCTGGTAAGAGATTTGATGTCTGTGTTTTGTATTGTTACATGAATGATGAGCACCAGCTCCAGGTTCTCTCTGACATACACTACATGACCAACAGTATGTGGACACCTGCTTGTCAAAAATCTCATTCCAAAATCATGGGCATCAATATGGAGTTGGTCCCCCCTTTGCTGCTATAACAGCCTCCACTCTTCTGGGAAGTCCTTCCACACCTATCTCAACAAACCATTTCTGTATGGACCTCGCTTTGTAAACGGGGGCATTATCATGCTGAAACAGGAAAGGGCCTTCCTCAAACTGTTGCCACAAAGTTGGACGCACAGAATCGTCTAGAATTTCATTGTATGCTGTAGCGTTAAGATTTCCCTTCACTGGAACTAAGAGGCCTAGCCCAAACCATGAAAAACAGACCCAGGCCATTATTCCTCCTCCACCAAAATTTCCAGTTGACACTATGCATTCGGGCAGGCAGCGTTCTCCTGGCATCAGCCAAACACTGATTTGTCCAATGGCAGTGAGCTTTACACCACTCCAGCCAACACTTGGCATTGCGTATGATGATCTTAGGCTTGTGTGCAGCTGCTCGGCCATGTAAATTGATGTCATTAATGTGCTAACATTGCTTCTGAGAATAGACGATTTTTAAGCCCTACACGCTTCAGCGGTACCGTTCTGTGAGCTTGTATGGCCTACCACTTTGCGGCTGAGCCGTTGTTGCTCCTAGACGTTTCCACTTCACAATAACAGCCCTTACAGTTGACCGTGGCAGCTCAGGCAGAAATTTGAACTGACTTGTTGGAAAGGTGGCATCCTATGACGGTGCCATGTTGAAATTCACTGAGCTCTTCAATAAGGCCATTCTACTGCCAATGTTTGTCTATGGAGATTGCACGGCTGTGTGTTCGATTCTATACACCTGTCATCAATGGGTGTGGCTGAAATAGCCGAATCCAGTAATTTAAAGGGGTGTCCATTATTTTGTATATATAGTATATCGCCCACATACTTTTGGTGATGCAGTGTATGTTCCCTGCACTGCTCTAGTCTGTGTGTGTTTTATTGTGAACTATTTTACATTTTCAACTACAATGAACAGGAAATCAACACACTCTGATCACCTTATGACTCCTGCCAACCTTAGTTTCCCACGGTGCATTGTAGTTTTAAACATGCGATTGAAGAATTGAAGTCAATATGTATTAAGAGGAGCCACTGAAGTGACACATACAGCCATGACTGAGGTTTTGACAGTTCGGCTTGCACGTGACCAGCCAACAATGGCCCTAAAGGGGTCCTTTATGCGGCCTGTATATGACAATGACATCTGTGTGAAGAGTATCCTGAGCAGTGCAATGATAGTATGTTTTCTGGTCATGCTTCAAACTAAAGGGAAGCCAGTGGAAAACACTGGCATTCTCGGAAAAGGCCAAAACATCAACATTTAAATATCTAATTTCATTATTGTTTTCTGTTGGAATATTCATCTTTGTTACACCATTAGAAGCCTACACACGGAGAACTGTCAACACAACTACAGTTTTAAGCTTCAAAACTGTAGGAGGATGATAAGAATAAGAAAGGAGCTGAAAGAAAGATTTCATTCGTGTCTATGATTACTTAGTACAAAAACATGAATGCTGTGCTAGAGTGACACTAGGCTGGACTGGCGGTCTAAGCTGCTGCCCGTAGAACACAGTTTGCTGCAGCATGGGTTCGAATCAGACCCATTTGCTATTTCAGCACTCTCTCCCCGGTCTTTCCTCTCCTCCAACAAACAACTATTTATGTAATGATTGGGACTGCCCCACATGATGATACAATTTACAATCATGTTTGACAGACACGCACCCAAAACAGACTTTGATAAAAGGGATTACTTTCGACCAAATCAGACGTGAAACTGCTCGGGTTTACACTGCCAACTTCTCAGGGGCATAAAAGGGTTAGGGTTGGGGTTGTGTTTTCTGAGAGCGATACTCTTAAGAGCGAGGAGGGCTTCATTGCAGGCCTTGGAGATGAATGATGGCGGTAGGAGGAAACCATATCGACCAGGGTCCTCCAGCTCAAAGGTGAAGGAGTAGTGGATGCCCAGGTTGTAGGCCCAGTCGTCAGAACCTCTAAGTCTGGAAAAGGACGAAGGAAGAACAAGGAATTTAACTTGTTTTGTAGTGACTGTTTATAAAGCAATAACTTATAACAGCTTTACAAAGCAATTGTCAGCATTTTATTATAAAACAGCCTGGTCTCATAGACTAGATGTAACATAGTGAATGTAAATTCGGGACACTCAAATTAGTATGATATGTTCCGTTTGGTATGGTTACATAAGAGTGATGGTTGCTTAATGCAAAAACTAAAGTAGGATGGTTGGTCAGGGTGGATTGGTGGGCATGTAACACGAACATCAGTTTGAATCTCATCATGGGAAAGTTTATCATTTTTAGCTAATGAGAATCTTTTCAACTACTTACTACTTGTTTTCTACTTTGCAACTACTTAGCATTTTAGCTAACCCTTCACCCTAACCCTTTCCTTAACTCTTTAACCAAATTCTACAAATATTGTACATTTTGGACAATCGTAACATATTGTACATTTTGCAAATTCGTAACATACAGTACCAGTCAAAAGTTTGGACACACCAACTCATTCAAGGGTTTATGTTCATTTGTACTATTTTGTAAATTGTAGAATAATAGTGAAAACATTAAAACTATGAAATTACACATATGGAATCATGTAGTAACAAAAAGTGTTTACCAAATCTAAATATATTTTCTATTTGAGATGCTTCAAAGTAGCCACCCTTTGCCTTGATGACTGGTTTGCACACTCTTGCACACTCTTGGCATTATTACTTCATGAGGTAGTCACCTGGAATGCATTTCAATTAACTGCTGTGCCTTGTTAAAAGTTAATTTGTGGAATTTCTTTCCTCCTTAATGCGTTTGAGCCAATCAGATGTGTTGTGACAAGGTAGGGGTGGTATACAGACGATAGCGCTCTTTGGTAAAATACCAAATCCATATTATGGCAAGAACAGCTCAAATAAGAAAAGATAAATTACAGTCCATCATTACTTTAAGACATGAAGGTCAGTTTCTTCAAGTGCAGTCGCAAAAACCATCAAGCGCTATGATGAAACTGGCTCTCATGAGGACCGCCACAGGAAAGGAAGACCCAGAGTTACCTCTGCTGCAGAGGAAAAATTAATTAGAGTGAACTGCACCTCAGATTGCAGCACAAATAAATGCTTCATAGAGTTAAAATAACAAACACATCTCAACATCAACTGTTCAGAGGAGACTGCATGAAGGCCTTTATGGTCAAATTGCTGCAAAGAAACGACTACTAAAGGACACCAATAAGAAGAAAATACTTGTTTGGGCCATGAAACACAAGCAATGGACATTAGACTGGTGGAAATCTGTCCTTTGGTCTGATGAGTACTAATTTGAGAGACTTTGATGATCTCCGCATGTGTGGTCCCCACGGTGAAGCATGGAGAAGGAGGTGTGATGGTGCTTTGCTGGTGACACTGTCTGTGATTTATTTAGAATTAAAGGCACACTTAACCAGCATGGCAACCACAGCATTCTGCAGCAATACGCCATCCCATCTGGATTGCGCTTAGTGGGACTAGCATTTGTTATTCAACAGGACAATGACACAAAACATACCTCCATGCTGCATCAGATGACACGGCCTCCACAATCACCTGACCTCAACCTAATTGAGATGGTTTGGGATGAGTTGGACTGCAGAGTGAAGGAAAAGCAGCCAACAAGTGCTCAGCATATGTGGGAACTCCTTCAAGACTGTTGGAAAAGCATTCCAAGTGAAGCTGCTTAAGATAATGCGAGAGTGTGCAAAGCTGCCATCAAGGCAAAGGGTGGCTACTTTGAAGATTCTAAAATATATTTGTTTAACACTTTTTTGGTTACTACATGATTCCATATATGTTTTTTCATAGTTTTGATGCCTTCACTATTATAATACAATGCAGAAAATAGTGAGAATAAAGAAAAACCTTGAATGAGTAGGTGTGCCCAAACTGTTAACTGGTATTGTATAAACTGAACAGAAAAATAAAGTCAACATGTAAACTATTCCCTCCTCATGATGCCATCTATTTTGTGAAGTGCACCAGTCCCTCCTGCAGCAAAGCACCCCCACAACATGATGCTGCTACCCCAGTGCTTCACGTTTGGGATGGTGATCTTCGGCGTGCAAGCCTCCCCCTTTTTCCTCCAAACGTAACGATGGTCATTATGGCCAAACAGTTCTATTTTTGTTTCATCAGACCAGAGGACATTTCTCCAAAAAGTATAATCTTTGTCCCCATGTGCAGTTGCAAACCATAGTCTTGGTTTTTATGGTGGTTCTGGAGCAGTGGCTTCTTCATTGCTGAACGGCCTTTCAGGTTATGTTGATATAGGACTTGTTTTACTGTGGATATAGATATGTTTGTACCTGTTTCCTCCAGCATCTTCACAAGGTCCTTTGCTGTTGTTCTGGGATTGATTTGCACTTTTCGCACCAAAGTACGTTCATCTCTAGGAGACAGAACGCATCTCCTTCCTGAGCGGTATGACAGCTGCGTGGTTCCATGGGGTTTATACTTGCGTACTATTGTTTGTACAGATGAACGTGGTACCTTCAGGCGTTTGGAAATTGCTCCCAAGGATGAACCAAACTTGTGGAGGTCTACAATTCTTTCCTGAGGTCTTGGCTGATTTCTTTTGATTTCCCCATGATGTCAAGCAAAGAGGCACTGAGTTTGAAGGTAGGCCTTGAAATACATCCACAGGTAAACCTCAAATTATGTCAATTAGCCTATCAGAGCCTTCTAAAGCCATGACACCATTTTCTGGAATTTTCCAAGCTGTTTAAAGGCACAGTCAACTTAGTGTATGTAAACCTCTGACCCACTGGAATTGTGATTGTGATTATAAGTGAAATAATCTGTCTGTAAACAACTGTTGGAAAATTACTTGTGTCATGCACCAACTTGCCAAAACTATAGTTTGTTAACAAGAAATTTGTGTAGTGGTTGAAAAACGAGTTTTAATTACTCCAACCTAAGTGTATGTAAACTTCCGACTTCAACTGTATGTCCATATGATGCACAGTGCTCGTGGAGATGACCATTTTTGTGTAGCTCAGATTGACATATTTGAAGGCACTGGCAGAATTCCAGACTGACTACATTGCAGAATCATGCCAGATCTCACTGGATCGTGGGATATGAGTTGACCACTTTATATAGCAATCTGACGCCCGACTGCGCAGTCGATGAGGTAGCACACGACTATCAATACCACGTGGTCAACACCACGTCTGCAATGTTGTCGTCCTGGAACGCAACCACTGACTCAATTTCGATACATCTTATTAATTGCCTTATTCTTTACCGTTGTCCATGTGTACTTGTATCCATCCGGGTTCATGACAGGCAGCACATAGATGTCCATACTGTTCAGCATCTCGGTGATGTCATTGTTTAGATTATAGAAATTCAAGGCCTGAGGAAGGAGCACAGGGAAGATTCAACATTTTTATATAGCTGTCTATGTTCCAAATCAAAATAGTGGCTTTGTGATCATTACCAAAGCTAAGATGAGTTTTCATTAGTGTTGTTAGACCACTGGGAATGGCTTTCAAATCAAATAAAAAATCAAATCAAATGTATTTATATAGCCCTCCGAACATCAGCTGATATCTCAAAGTGCTGTACAGAAACCCAGCCTAAAACCCCAAACAGCAAGCAATGCAGGTGTAGAAGCACGGTGGCTAGGAAAAACTCCCTTTGATCACAGAAATAAACTCTCTGAAGGTATTGGAAAATCATTCAATGTTATAAATAGTTCATATGTAAGAATATTACTCCTGATGTCAAAAACATCAAGAACAAAGTCAATATTCCTCTCATGCCAGCTGGGGTAGAACAATGACTTATTCCTTACAGCTATGTATGAATTATTCCACAAAAGAGCTTTATGTGGGGAAAATTTGTGCAGGAAACACATTTTAACATAGCTGTCTATGTTCCAAATCAAAATAGTGTACAATATGATTTAATACAATTCCAGAGCCATCATAAAAATGTTCAATTGTACTTCATAACCAATGAGTTATGAAGATGCTATATAACCAAATATCTATACAGTATGGCCTATCAGAATAGAAAAGAGTATAAGTTGGTAGAAAATCGGGGTTTTAGGAACATGGTACTGACATATTGCACAAACCACAGGCAGAAAGCTGGGGAGATCCACTCACTAGCGTGAATGCCACAGTCAATCCGCATAGCTCTCTTTTCAGCTCTCTCTTGACGGCCAGACAACTGAAAAAGACAACAGAGAAATTCAATCATTTGATCAGTATAAAATGACTTATAAAATGACTATGACATTATTTAAAAATAGAATAATTGTATGAATCATTGCTAAAAAGACAGCTTGGGGAACCTTGAGAACGTAAAGTGGCCGTTTTTCATACGATGAGCCAATCAGGATGACTTTGACCATGTCTGGGTGTTCCTAGGCAGGCTTGTTGATCCAATAGTATATCTATAAAAGAGACAGCATGATAACATTTTCATAATAAAAACATACTTGACATCTACCAGCTGGGATCACAAATGAAAAGAGCCTTGTATTCATAGTGTTTCACAGTACTATAACTGATCTAGGACCAGCTGCCCCTGGCCATATAATGTTACTATCTAAGAAGCATCATAACGGTCCTAGATCAGCACTCTAACGCTGAGACGCTGTATGAATATGGGCCCAGAAGAGGTTATGACGTTAAAGTAATGTTAATGGGATGTTACATTGAGATTATGTTAATGTTACATTACATAAAGGTTATGTTAATAACCACAGTCAGGACACAGTCAGGTATCTTACGTCCTCCAGGTCTCTTACGTCCTCCAGAGAATGGTATCGATCATAATAAGATATGCTGCTTCGAGGGTCTGACGATTCATTCCTGGTCTGCATCTCGATCAGTTCCTCTGTGTTGTCCAGTAGCACTCTGAAACAAACACACATTCGTACTCTTGGGGATTTCTCTGAACAATTAAAAACATTCTACATGCATTTCATAATACTGAAAGCTTATATCATGGATATGACCGTAAGGGCATAACATAACAAAATCAATATTGAAGTTTAAGCGAAGTCAGCTGGTAGTCCAAACCTGGGGCTTGAACTCAAGATCTTGCTACTGTAAACCCAACACCTTAGCCATTAAGCCAAGAAATCTGAACTTTTTGATGAGGCAGTTATTGGCTGGATATGTTCCTCACAATATCTGCTTGTATGTGTGTAGTGACTTGGATTGAAAGTACTTGGTTACTGTGAAAGACAAAGGACAAATAGGCTAATGTGGCTTCCTTTTCTCGTCTCCTGTTCATCTGCACATAGGAAAGGAGATGAGGAGAGG
The DNA here is from genome assembly GCF_045791955.1 of Oncorhynchus clarkii lewisi. Lineage (NCBI taxonomy): Eukaryota > Metazoa > Chordata > Actinopteri > Salmoniformes > Salmonidae > Oncorhynchus > Oncorhynchus clarkii. Next base: position 24,776,595 of record NC_092153.1, read on the forward strand.
TCACTAGACTATTGAGATGTAGGGGAGAGTGAGGTAAGTTGAGCCAAAGGGGTAAGTTGAGCCACCCTTGTTTCTAGGAAACCATACACCAAATTCATCTTTTTGACCAAATATTTAGGAAGAGGTCATCATTTCATGGAGTCTGTGAAGGAATAAACCACATTGAAAAAGTGGTAAGCAAGTTAGTAATTTGACTGATTTTCACCAAGTCAAATTAGTTTACTTGGTTAGAGCAGGCCTGGGCAATTATTTCCATGGCAATTATTTCCATATTAGAATATATTTTTGAAATCGTGGTCCAGAATCATATTACAGGGTTATACATAATGTGTATGACTGTGTTGACAGATATATCTACTGTAAGTCACGTCCAGAAATGCTACTTATTTTACTTTTTTAACATGAAGAGAAATGAACCACATCCCATGTTCTCCTTTTGGTAGGTATTTTCATGATTAAACATGCAATGAACTACACGGAGGGAAAAGTACACTGTGCATTCAGCACCACCACCTTGTTAACGGGTATGCACAAAAACACAAGAAAGAGAGAGAGAGAGAGCTCAACAGTACATTTAAACTACTCAATCAGTGAAAGGAGTGAAGTCTCTGAGGGGCATTGACTAAAGCAGTGAAGTCAGGTACAGTTTCTGACGCAGGATTGCTGAGAGGTGAGATTCAGTAAGAGATGATCTGTGCCTTGACTTGTTATATTTCATCACTGAAAATGTCTGTTCACATACATAGGTTGACCCAAACAGTACAAGCATCTTCTGAGCATGACTCCTAATCGTTGAAATGTTTTGTTCATTGAGAGATGCATAGAACCTCGTCAGTGACATTGTTTTGAATAATTCTCCAATCAGTGCATCAGACTGAAGATCGATAAGCTCAAGTTGCAGGTCAGTAGAAGCGTTATCCACATTGAAGGTGAAAGGAGAGGAAACCAACAGCATGTCATTTTCCAACACTTTGAAATCCTCAAAACGAGGAGAAAACTCACCGCTCAAAGCACGCAGCGCACCGATATATACTTCTCCCGCTGGTCATCTAGTAGGGAACAGACTAGTAATGTCGGAAGGTGGGTGAGATTGTTGACTTCTACGGGAGGAGTAATTTCCCTTGAAGGCTTAGACAAGGCTGTACATCTGATGTGCAAAAAGGCCCTTCCCTTGTAGTTTGGAATTCAGTTCATTCATGAAGGTCATGATGTCCACCGTGAAGGCCAAATCAGCCAACCATTCTTTATCTTGCAGTTGAGGGAAATCCATATATTTTCCTTTCATTTGTAAAAACTCAGCAATCTCCGACTTCCGGTCCCACGCCCTTTTAAGCACCTTCCCCAAAATCAGCCATCTCACGTTTGTTTTGTTCGGGGAAATCTGCATGACCCGACTCTGTCACTTCCAACATGAGAAACTGCCTGTGGTTGAAAGATTTAGCTCTTATGAAGTTTATCACTTCAGTGACTGTATCCACAACATGGCTCATTTTCAGAACACATTTACAGAGCACCTGATGAATAATGCAATGCAGAAAAATAATGTTCTGATCTGGGTTAAGCTCATCTACTTGATCTTGTATCCTTTTCACAAGGGCAACGTTTTTTCCTGTCAAGTTTTGGCACCCATCAGTGGTCACACTGGATAACTTTTCAAAACTCAGTTCCAGCTTTGCCACACACTTATTAACCTCCCCCAATAAATATTTCCGTCTGTGGGAAGTGCTCTTCATTGACTGCACTGTAATTTCAACGTCTGGGGTTATGCCTCGTTAGAATACTAACAACTGCGCTGTGTCAAGTGCATCACTGCTCTCATCCAGGGCCAAGAAATCCTTTACCTTGTCTTTCAACTGTTGTTCCATATTCTCTGTTATATCCACAACATGCCGTGTCACTGTTCGTCTTGACAGGGAAATATTTTTTTTTACCTCTTTCTTGGCGGGGCGATGTATTGCTGCAGAGTCAATTAAACATTATTTAATTAATTCGCCCTCAGCGAATGGCTTGCTATGTTTAGCAATTTCGTGGGACAGTACATAGCCAGCTCCCGCCATCCCGTCGTTTGCTGAATGCAGTTTTGTGAAAAGTCCTTGCTGCTTTTGCAACTGAGAAAGCAACTCCTTCGATGCACTTGCCCTCTGCCCAGAATACATATTCCTATATTTCTCTGCATGCTTTGTCTGGAAGTGTCGCGACAAGATGTAGTCTGTCAAGACAGCGATGCTCTCTTTGCACACCAAGCACACAGCTTTCCCTGATAACTCAATAAAGAAATTGTTCCATGTCCACTCTTACTAGAACACCCTACATGCATTGTCTTCTTCCCTTTTCTTTGAAAAATTCATTTTTGCGCAATGACTTTTTTTTAAATAAATAAATGTTTATTCATAATACAAAAATCAACAACTTACATTGCTTACATTGCTTGACAGTGTTCATAATGGTAAATAAGTATTCTGCAAGGTTTTCCCAAAATTCTGACACAACTTTACATTCAAAGAACAAGTGAGTCTGATTCTCACCTTGGACAACATCGAATTACATGGATATATCTTATATAGAATTTTAAAGTGCACTTCCTTAAATTTGCTTGGTATGCAATATTTGTAAGGCCTTAACCAAGCTTTTTCGAGAGAGAGAGAGAGAGAAAGAGAGATCTTTGTTGATTTAGCCAGAGTAAAGTCTAAGTTAAACTTTACTTTTTTGAGGAGGGCTTTGGGCTGCTTTGCAATAACAGTGAGCTGTTTAATACACCCCCCCAAATTAAAAAATATATATAATATGTCTTTCTTTAAAAAAAAATCCACATCTTGGTTAACAAAATGATGTATTGTAATTTATTTGGGTTTAAACTTTATCCTGGACCTGCATTTAGACATCAAATAATTTGCTTAAGTTAGGCCTACTATTTGCTTTAGTAGGTCTACAGAATATTGTATGTATATTATGCAAATTCGGACCAGCTCACAGACAAATTCACTTTGCTACACCCAATGACGTATATAAACCCTAGATTGTTTTTAGCTATTTATTGGCCAGTTAGAGGCTTTGAAGCCTCTGGTCGGCCATATTGGCACTCCCTAGTAAGAGTAGTTCTCCATAGGAATGAATGGAATTCTACAGTATTTCAATTAAATGTTTCAAGGACATATTACATGTTTAAAAAATAAATAAATAGGGGGGACAGTAACATTAGTACTCAATTTTTATTTTATTTTTATGTTTAACACACATAATATAATTTAAAAGTATGCATTAAAGTGTCTGTAATATAATACACTTTTCAAAAACGAATGTAAACATGAATAAATTACTTTCTATAGCTTCCAAAATATTTAGTACAATTGAGGAGTGCCAAGATAATTTTATACACATCACTGACTACACCAGGTGGCGTTATGCGCTCGCTGAGGTATAATAATAACGGAGCGCTAACCTAAAATTAAAACCAATAGTCAATTTACAGCACAAACCCTTCCGGTTTAGAGGTTGTGTTATTAAGATGTCTGTCCATGATCAACTTGCTCAATGTTTGTGTGATCTAATCAGGTTGGAATTTTGTGTTTTATGTACATCTTTGTTAAGAGATGTTAGATATTTGTCCAGCTAACTAGACAAAACTTGCGACTGATTGCTTTAGCATTATAGCTAACTTAGCTGTCAACCTGGACACTGTGATCACTTGACTACATAGCTGGTGCCTGCTGGACTGTCCATTAATCACGGTACTCCATTCTGTTTGTTTATGTTTTATCTGTCGGCCCCAGCCGCACTCAGGCTCTGTGTGTAGTTAATCCGACCCTCTCTGCCTAGTCAACGCCATTTTACCTGCTGTTGTTGTCTCACCTACTGGTTTAGCTAGCTCTCCCAATCAACACCTGTGATTACGGTATGCCTCGCTGTATGTCTCTCTCAAATGTCAATATGCCTTGTATACTGTTGTTCAGGTTAGTTATCATTATTTTAGTTTACAATGGAGCCCCTAGTTCCACTCTTCATACCCCTGATACCTCCTTTGTCCCACCTCCCACACATGCGGTGACCTCACCTCACCAGCATGTCCAGAGATACAACCTCTCTTATCATCACCCAGTGCCTGGGCTTACCTCCGCTGTACCCGCACCCCACGATACCCCTGTCTGCGCATTATGCCCTGAATATATTCTACCATGCCCAGAAATCTGCTCCTTTTATTCTTTGTCCCCAACGCTCTAGGCGACCAGTTTTGATAGCCTTTAGCCGCACCCTCATACTACTCCTCCTCTGTTCCACGGGTGATGTGGAGGTAAACCCAGGCCCTGCATGTCCCCAGGAACCCTCATTTGTTGACTTCTGTGATCGAAAAAGCCTTGGTTTCATGCATGTCAACATCAGAAGCCTCCTCCCTAAGTTTGTTTTACTCACTGCTTTAGCACACTCTGCTAACCCTGATGTCCTTGCCGTGTCTGAATCCTGGCTCAGGAAGGCCACCAAAAATTCTGAGATTTCCATGCCCAACTATAACATTTTCCGTCAAGATAGAACTGCCAAAGGGGGAGGAGTTGCAGTCTACTGCAGAGATAGCCTGCAAAGTAATGTCGTACTTTCCAGGTCCATACCCAAACAGTTTGAACTACTAATTTTAAAAATTACACTCTCCAGAAATAAGTCTCTCACTGTTGCCGCCTGCTACCGACCCCCCTCAGCTCCCAGCTGTGCCCTGGACACCATTTGTGAATTGATTGCCCCCCATCTATCTTCAGAGTTCGTGCTGTTAGGTGACCTAAACTGGGATATGCTTAACACCCCGGCCATCCTACAATCTAAGCTAGATGCCCTCAATCTCACACAAATTATCATGGAACCTACCAGGTACAACCCTAAATCCGTAAACATGGGCACCCTCATAGATATCATCCTGACCAACTGGCCCTCCAAATACACCTCCGCTGTCTTCAACCAGGATCTCAGCGATCACTGCCTCATTGCCTGTATCCGCTACGGATCCGCAGTCAAACGACCACCCCTCAAACGCTCCCTAAAACACTTCTGTGAGCAGGCCTTTCTAATCGACCTGGCCCGGGTATCCTGGAAGGACATTGACTTCATCCTGTCAGTTCAGGATGCCTGGTCATTCTTTAAAAGTAACTTCCTCACCATTTTAGATAAGCATGCTCCGTTCAAAAAATGCAGAACTAAGAACAGATATAGCCCTTGGTTCACTCCAGACCTGACTGCCCTCGACCAGCACAAAAACATCCTGTGGCGGACTGCAATAGCATCGAATAGTCCCCACGATATGCAACTGTTCAGGGAAGTCAGGAACCAATACACGCAGTCAGTCAGGAAAGCAAAGGCCAGCTTCCTCAGGCAGAAATTTGCATCCTGTAGCTCTAACTCCAAAAAGTTCTGGGACACTGTGAAGTCCATGGAGAACAAGAGCGCCTCCTCCCAGCTACCCACTGCACTGAGGCTAGATAACACGGTCACCACCAATAAATCCATGATTATCGAAAACTTCAACAAGCATTTCTCAACGGCTGGCCATGCCTTCCTCCTGGCTACTCCAACCTCGGCCAACAGCTCCGCCCCCCCTCTCGGGCCGACTCTTTTCTCTGTATATATCAATGATGTTGCTCTTGCTGCGGGCGATTCCCTGATCCACCTCTACGCAGACGACACCATTCTGTATACTTCCGGCCCGTCCTTGGACACTGTGCTATCTAACCTCCAAACGAGCTTCAATGCCATACAACACTCCTTCCGTGTCCTCCAACTGCTCTTAAACGCTAGTAAAATGCATGCTTTTCAACCGTTCGCTGCCTGCACCCGCACGCCCGACTAGCATCACCACCCTGGATGGTTCCGACCTAGAATATGTGGACATCTATAAGTACCTAGGTGTCTGGCTAGACTGTAAACTCTCCTTCCAGACTCATATCAAACATCTCCAATCTAAAATCAAATCTAGAGTCTGCTTTCTATTCCGCAACAAAGCCTCCTTCACTCACGCCGCCAAACTTACCCTAGTAAAACTGACTATCCTACCGATCCTCGACTTTGGCGATGTCATCTACAAAATAGCTTCCAACACTCTACTCAGCAAACTGGATGCAGTTTATCACAGTGCCATCCGTTTTGTTAATAAAGCACCTTATACCACCCACCACTGCGACCTGTATGCAACTGTTCAAGGAAGTCAGGAACCAATACACGCAGTCAGTCAGGAAAGCAAAGGCCAGCTTCTTCAGGCAGAAATTTGCATCCTGTAGCTCTAACTCCAAAAAGTTCTGGGACACTGTGAAGTCCATGGAGAACAAGAGCACCTCCTCCCAGCTGCCCACTGCACTGAGGCTAGATAACACGGTCACCACCAATAAATCCATGATTATCGAAAACTTCAACAAGCATTTCTCAACGGCTGGCCATGCCTTCCTCCTGGCTACTCCAACCTCGGCCAACAGCTCCGCCCCCCCCCCCCCGCAGCTACTCACCCAAGCCTCTCCAGGTTCTCCTTTACCCAAATCCAGATAGCAGATGTTCTGAAAGAGCTGCAAAACCTGGACCCGTACAAATCAGCTGGGCTTGACAATCTGGACCCTCTATTTCTGAAACTATCCACCGCCATTGTCGCAACCCCTATTACCAGCCTGTTCAACCTCTCTTTCATATTGTCTGAGATTATCACAGTGCCATCCGTTTTGTTACTAAAGCACCTTATACCACCCACCACTGCGACCTGTATGCTCTAGTCGGCTGGCCCTCGCTACATATTCGTCGCCAGACCCACTTGCTCCAGGTCATCTACAAGTCCATGCTAGGTAAAGCTCCGCCTTATCTAAGTTCACTGGTCACGATGGCAACACCCATCGTAGCACGCGCTCCAGCAGGTGTATCTCACTGATCATCCCTAAAGCCAACATCTAATTTGGCCGCCTTTCGTTCCAGTAGCACGCGCTCCAGCAGGTGTATCTCACTGATCATCCCTAAAGCCAACATCTAATTTGGCCGCCTTTCGTTCCAGTTCTCTGCTGCCTGTGACTGGAACGAATTGCAAAAATCGCTGAAGTTGAAGACTTTTATCTCCCTCACCAACTTCAAACATCTGCTATCTGAGCAGCTAACCGATCGCTGCAGCTGTACATAGTCTATCGGTAAATAGCCCACCCAATTTTACCTACCTCATCCCCATACTGTTTTTATTTATTTACTTTTCTGCTCTTTTGCACACCAATATCTCTACCTGTACATGACCATCTGATCATTTATCACTCCAGTGTTAATCTGCAAAATTGTAACTATTCGCCTACCTCCTCATGCCTTTTGCACACAATGTATATAGACTCTCTTTTTTCTACTGTGTTATTGACTTGTTAATTGTTTACGCCATGTGTAACTCTGTGTTGTCTGTTCACACTGCTATGCTTTATCTTGGCCAGGTCGCAGTTGCAAATAAGAACTTGTTCTCAACTAGCCTACTTGGTTAAATAAAGGTGAAATAAAAAAATTCTAATAAAAAACAGCAGCACAACACCTACGTTACAGCTAACTAACGTTAATCCAGCTATTATTTTTTATCACAAGTAATTCATCGATTATGTTTATCAATGTCGACTCGTGTCATTTTTTTTCTTAAGTCGTGTCTTGTTACTCATGGAATTTCTGGATTCTGTATTTTACATTATAGCCATTTGCATATATATGATTGAATATGATCTGCTGTTGGCTTGTGTGGATGTATGTATGTGTTATGCAACATAGCTGACTTGAAACATTGTTAAAAGTTTCAGGGCCATGGGCCTTTCTCATGATGGAAAAATACAGAGTAGCATGAAGACAGGAACTGTTCAATGAGTTGGGGGAGGCACATTCAGAGCGGGGTGTTGCGAGAACAAGCGGCCTTTTGTTAGATAACAGGAGCCAGGTGCGAGATAACGGTATGGGTATTGAGCATGAGCGCATAGATATTCTTCACAGCAAGTTACATCTATCAACTGGAGCGCCCGGGGGCTGGTACCAGCGTGTACGACAACAATCAATAATAGGCTGGGTGAGTCTAAACCACGCCCAGTCTCTACTGTGATAGGCCAACAGACGGGTTGGGACAATGTCAGTATAAGAATACTGTTTACATACATCTTGTCAGTTCTCTGTTCTGCCCTGCGTGGTATTACAGTGAGCTCGTATATACGAAAGTTGCATTTGCCATTTATTACTTAGCTAATAAAAAATACATAGTATAAAATTGGTGACTCATTGTTATATTTATCCTGATACCAGATTCGAATTTACGCAACTCTAACATGGTGACCACCGACGTGATCTGGTAAAGGACATCGCTGGACATTGGTGTGCCAGCCGATTGGCCAGTACTGTCTTCGGACGGTGTGTCTCACAAATCCTGACCGGTCAACTAAAAAAGGTAAGCAGACACCTGTTGTGAAAAACTAAAGTTCTGCACATTGGAGTTATCCAAATTTAGTTTTGTGAGACACCTGTTTGATGTAAATTACTACATTTAAACTATTATGATGTGTGAGATTGGAAAATAGTTGAGAAAGTAATATCTCCATTGGCAACTGCAATTTTATTATTGATCAACAATACTGAATGATGCATTGTGTATGGTATGTACTAGTATGCCTGGCTGGTAGGTGGTAACAGAGAACACTTACTACATGTATGAATGGTGGGTAACGGGTGACCACCAAAGTGCGAATGGAAAGCCATATGATGCGAATGTGATGTACTAGGCAGGGCCAAGTGTGAATGACGGATAATTAAATTGATTACTTGGACTTGAGACCGATTTAGCCCTGTGGAGAGGGTCTCTCTAAGGTCCTAACAAAGCATAGGTGTGTGTGAAGTACATCGGGTAGTAAAGTCGGCGCACTGACTACCAAGTTTGAGTGAGACATTAAGTTGTTCTAGAAACGTGATCCGGTCGACACGTTAGTCATATGGAGTGATTGTATTTTTTATTTTGTACATTTGGTACAGAAGTAAAGGTGATAATCCGGGGGACACTAGACTACTTAATACCCCAGGGGACCCACAGTGCATAATTTAGTTCTTACTTTAGACCTAATTGGGGGCCGATTTAACCGTATGGAAAGGGTACCACTTGGGTTTGAGTAAAGGCATAGGTTGTTGACAGTATTGTAGTGTACATAAAATGTTGTTGGAAATAGAAAAGGTGTTGAAAACGCTGAAGTCCACTTTAGAAGTGAATGGAGGTGAAGAGAGTGGGGAGTGGAAGAGACGGGGTGAGAAGCTGTGCAGAGAATGGATAGAAGGAGGGGCCATTGCGTCTCCCACTGGTCTGCTTACTGGGGTGAATGAAGATTTGTCTGTGTATGGTGTAAGTTGAAGCTTACTGGCGTGAATTAAGATTTGTGAGACTCAAATCGTGTGCATGAAATACGCTTGATATTCAGTCGGGGACTAATATCGGTATGAATGAGGTCGGGGACCTTCAGATGAGATGTCTGAGTTGCATTAATTTGAGCCTGCCAAGCTGGGTGTGGTACATTAGGTATTTCAGTTGGAGCTGGTACTGGTGAGAATGTTTAAAAAGTTGCGGGCTTGCTGATGAGATGTTTGCACAGAGTTATATCATAGAATATTGAGGGGGTGTGCATGACTGTTGGAAAAAGTGTTCAACTCTATTAACGTAAAATTCTGTGTGTAGATTTATATTATGAGGTTTGAACTATACTAATATTGTAGAATTACATAATCAACATCTGAACATACTTACGTTAAACATTAATTGAGCCACTGAGTAATAGATAAGACATACACTAGGTACGGGAGACGGGGCGACGGGTGTGGTCGATGTAAGACGGGAGGGGTGTTCTAACCAAGTGCTGAGAAATAAGATAGATTTATTTTGTTATTTTAATTAATTTACACAAGTACTTCCCGGTTATTGATTTTGGTTTGATTGTTCAGATAACATCATTGAAATGAAACAGGAGGTTAAGGTATACTAACATTAGAATCTGTTTTCATTATGGGGAACAATCCGCAGAGTGGATTGCAGGCTGATTTTATTTTATGTTAAAGAGCCGTGTACGTTTATCACAGTTGTGTGTGTGTCTAATGGCTGGGTATTTAAGAAGTATTTTGGGGAGACAATTTGGAGAAACACGAATGTAAGACATGAAACATTGAGGCAAATTATTTGAGTTTGAGGGGATTATCGTAATTATTAGGTTTTGTTTTTGTAGTAAACGTTTGGGTTAAGGGGATTTCCCTGTTCACAGAGACAAGATATCTTAAAGGGGTACACTCACATATGGAATATTATTAATATATTATTTGTTTTATTTTCTGAGTTTTAATTACACAAGTGAATTTTTACAAGATAAAGGGTTCTTTAATATGTCTAATATGGTATGGAACACGAATGTAAGGGGATGGTGTAACCTTTGACCTACTTTCATGGCTCTCCCGGGTGGTCTAATCAGCCACAGGGGGGTGCCATTTGAATAATGAATTTGTGGTCATGGGTAATACTGTTTTTTTATTTGTTATTTTTGTATTTAATTAATTTTTTAAGGTAAATTAATTATAGTGGAGTTTAATTAACCTATATAAGGACTTTAGAAATTGCCACCATAGACATGTTTTTCAAAAAAAAAATCCATGAGTTTAGATAAAGCCAAACAGTGAGACATTTAGTTAAAATGTGGAAACATGAGAAAAAGAGCTACAGACAGAAAGGGGGAAAAGGCAGACAGAACAGCCCTCCCCGCGCTGCGGAGACCTTGAAGGTTGGAGAGCAGAGAGGAGAAGTTTTTGAAGGGGCGCCAGGACGAGCAAAGATAACAGTTACTGAGTGGAGACAAAAGGGAGAATTGACATGTGGAGAATGAAAGGGGCGCTCCTACATGATAATGTCAGAACAGAAGGATAATATACTAATCTTACCTAAGTTATTATTTAGAGTAGGTAAGGTATCAAAAGGGGGATGGGTAAATTGTGGTCTAGGATAGGATGGGGCCTATTGGATAATAAAATAATTTTTATAATAATAATAAATAATTTAAAAAAAAACATATATTCTAGCTAACAAATAGGCATGGAGGTTAAAGATATAATCAGAGAGAACAAATGAGAAACTGTTTGTTAACCAAACCTGTATGTCCAAGATTTTATGCATTACAGGTGAATTAAAGGAGAAGGTGATTCACTCAATCCAGTCCCTGTGGAGAATAGATGTGAAGCAGCCCGTTGGGAGGGCCATACCAAGTGCTCCTGGTGACAGCCTTTGCGGTAGCTACCTGGGGACATATCACACATTGTTGGAGGGTAGGACACAGTGACACTGCCGAACCATCACAGAGTTAGAGAGAAGAACCGAAACCAATATGGCTCGGGGTTTCACTCTCTTAACGAAGCTTCCCTGACCCCGCCCTCCCATCACTGTGTTGCGTTCATAGAAGTGGAAGTGTGGTTTGGCCTCTGGCTGCTGATGTGTTCTCTGGGAGAGGGTGGGGCTTTACAGGAGTGTCAGTGTACCTGTGTAATGGGGGAGGGTGTCCGTATGGGGATTACATGATAACCAACTTGGTACAGTTCTAGGATTGGAGAAGAGGGTATCCTCATAGCATAGGGGATCCCACAAAGGTGGATATGTTTTCCATGATATGGGGGAAACCTGGGAGCACTGTTGAACTTTGTAAAGGTAATGAAATCCTACTAACCATCAAAACCATTAAGCTCTCTGATGCAGGGACTTACACCCTCGGACTACAAAGGACCAGGGCAGACACGATGGGTGTGTTTTTTATTAAGGTGCTGCCAAAACCACAGAGGTCCCAGACGAACCAGAGCCAGACACACTCCTCTACCACCCCTGGAACGAGCCTAGCACCCACCACCACTATTTCAAATCCCATTCAGGTAATTAACGTTAGAGACTATTCAGCTATTGATCAATTAGGCACTGAGACTGGTTTTGATGGTAGGGACAATTTGTGGCTGTCTTGTATGAGGTATACAGCTAAGACCCTGAAAAGAAAGGACTGCATGCTCTTTGAGCCTTGTGTTTCCTACAGTACCTCCTCATCGGGCCCCTTGGGGTGTTAAGGCATATGGGGGCAATTACAGCTGCATCACGGGTACAGGTAATGGCATTGATTATGGGAGATTGCCTGAAGCTGATTGCAGTAGTAACATAACCATTAATGCCACTTGGCCAGTTACAGGCCTAAACCAAACTAGTGGTCTGGCTGATGTGTGGTGGATCTGTGGACCCAAAAGAGTGCTGAGACTCATTCTTAGAGGAGACTGGCAAGGTACGTGTGCTCTGACCAGTTTGATAATTCCACTGACCATTGTTGATGTTACTGCTGAACAGCTGTTGGGCTCTGTATTGGCCAGTTACAGGCCTAAACCAAACTAGTGGTCTGGCTGATGTGTGGTGGATCTGTGGACCCAAAAGAGTGCTGAGACTCATTCTTAGAGGAGACTGGCAAGGTACGTGTGCTCTGACCAGTTTGATAATTCCACTGACCATTGTTGATGTTACTGCTGAACAGCTGTTGGGCTCTGTATCCAGGGGACCTGAAAACATTCCATCCCATGGGAGACATAGACGTAGTGCTCCATGGACAGAGGATGTAGTTGACATACACACTAACCTGTTGGGAGTGCCAGTCGGGGTTCCTCATGAGTTTCAGGCCTTGGGTAGGAATGATGGACTCTGGCACTTACTAACTATTATAGGTCCAGCCATAGTGGATGCAAGACAGACTGCATGGATTAATTATATCTACTATAATCAACAGCGTTTTGTGAATTACTCCCGTGATGCACTCACTGGTCTGTCTGAACAGCTTGAGGCCACATCTAGGGTTGCCAGACAGAATAGACTTGCTTTGGATATGCTTTTTGCCAGTCAGGGGGGTGTCTGCAAGATGTTCGGTGAACAATGTTGCACGTATATTCCTAATAACACCAGACCAGATGGTATTATATCTAAGGCCCTTAATGGGCTTGATGCACTATCTGCTGAGATGAGGACCATGGCGGGGGTGGAGGAGTCTGAACTGTTCTCTTGGTTGGGAGCCTGGTTTGGTAAGTACACTGGTATGGTGGTTACTGGATTTCTGACCCTAATTCTTGTATTTTTGTTATTGATGTGTTGTGCTGCTTGCATCATACCGTGTTTTAAGAAGTCTGTTACAGATGTGGTGAAGGCTTCAGGCATGATGACGTGTTGTGCTGCTTGCATCATACCATGTTTTAAGAAGTCTGTTACAGATGTGGTGAAGGCTTCAGGCATGATGATGTGTTGTGCTGCTTGCATCATACCATGTTTTAAGAAGTCTGTTACAGATGTGGTGAAGGCTTCAGGCATGATGACGTGTTGTGCTGCTTGCATCATACCATGTTTTAAGAAGTCTGTTACAGATGTGGTGAAGGCTTCAGGCATGATGATGTGTTGTGCTGCTTGCATCATACCATGTTTTAAGAAGTCTGTTACAGATGTGGTGAAGGCTTCAGGCATGATGATGTGTTGTGCTGCTTGCATCATACCATGTTTTAAGAAGTCTGTTACAGATGTGGTGAAGGCTTCAGGCATGATGCCTTTGCTTGATGCTCCAGTTGGAGATGCTGATACTGAAGCATGCTTTCAGGGGAGGATGGGACTGACTGAGGTTGACCCATGGTATGCTGTGGGTGAGGTAGTAGAATATGACACCACCACAGTTCCTTGTTTTACATTTTTGTTTTATGATAGGTTTTCTTTCCAGTATGTTTGTTCTCCCTGTTGTGAAGGTTTGGAGTCCCTGGGTGGCATGGTGTCCACCTGGTGCAGGATAAGAGTAGCTGAGTGGACCAGATGGTTTATAATAATGCTTTGCTCTGCTTTACTCTGTTTTCCATGACCAAAGTTTTATCCTATATCTTACATGTCAATAAACAATAAAGTCTTATCCTGTTTTTGTCAAAAGGGGGAGACAAAAGCATATATCACTTAATTTTTTTCTTGGATGATTTTTCTTTTCTGTTTTTCTGTAAAAAAATAAAATAATAATAATAATAATGTTTTATTAATAATAAATGCTATTAACATATTACTATGTTGGGACCGCTGAAATAAAGGATAATGAGTGACACCCAAAAATTTCACACCATTTTCTTTTATTCTGTTTTTAAATGAGCTGTTGTTCTCTTTTGACATGAGGGTTTTAAGTTCCTAGGTGACTGGTAGCCAATCTAGTACATAGTGGGATCGAATGGAGGACATGAAGGTGTTTTAAACTTTGTAACTGTTATATGATTCATTGCTGAATTTTGCCTATATGCCTATCCTCAATTGGGTATGTCCGCATATGTTTCGAAAAGCCATGATTATTTAAGTTTTTAACGTTAAAACACAGCGTCGGTATTGTTGTTCACATGGGGCCAATGGTGGGCGAATATAACCGCTAAAAACCCCCACGTACAGAGAAGGTTTTTTCGAAAGCTAGCTTGTAGTATTGATCATCCGTTTGACAGGGTTCCTGGGCCTTGTTCAGTAGTAACGTTGCAGGTAGAAATGTCATGAATAGAGCTGCTATAGCTCATATATGGCTCTGGCCATATCCAACACCCCTTCGGGCCTTATTGCTTAATGATAATATTCCTAGCTATAGGATCGTACTACAGATTGCTCAGTGCATTCAGCATGAAGAAGTTACTTTGGGGGCTTATCTACCGAATCTCAGCTTGCTACCCATCTGTCAAGCATTATGTTGATTAGAATGTTGACATGGTATGAAAAAAAACATATCCAACAGTAATTTGTTGCCGTGTTGATTAGGCACCAAAGAGAAGAAAACGGATTGGAACGGCCATTTTAGTTTCCCCTTTGTGTAACATTTTCTGTTATGGGCCCTAATGAACATCTCCCAGTCTTCCACATTAATTCACCCACCTGGGTCATATTCAGTAGGAACCAAATGGATGCAAACAGACCCACAGGGGAGGGAAGTACTACCAACTGGGAGGGACTACCTGAACTTGTCCAATAAACAATTGTTTTTGTTGCAAAACGTTATCCATTGCAAAAGGGTTTGCTACTGTATGCAATAATAAATATGGTCTTCTCCATGTCCCAGGTACCAAGATGTCAACTATATGGTGTACACGGGTGACCAGGGTGTGACAGATCAGCAGATTTTTGATGGCGCTTCAACATCCTTCTACCTCGACCCGTCCAGCTTGTCTTCCTCAAACACCACCTATTGGTTGAGGCCAGCCTCTTCCCCCCAATTCACTCTGATTGGTCAGAGTGTAGGCTCAATCTTCCTTGGCTTGGAAGCCCTTACGGAGTTTGTCCCAGGTGTCTACATCGACTCCATGGGTTACGCCTTCACTCTGCCTGTGCTTAAATACCTAGGGGTTTGTCACGTGGCTGGCTACGTGCACTACCCCACCATCAGCACAGACATGCTGTCGGTGGTGCGTGAGAGGAACCGCAGGTAGGTAATCGTCTCAGAACCCTGTTTCCTACTACAGACCCCCGGCCCCCTGAGACACAGTCTTAACTAGGGGAATATAGCCAGGTCTATATCTGAATGTGCTTTAGCCAATGCCTCTCTGACTATTATTGTCAATGTCATACTCTGACTACAATGGCATGACCATGTTAGTCAGAGAAGTTGGCTGAAAAGTCACCTACAGATCTGGACTAGGCTAAGATCAGGATCAAATCAGGCTAAGGGGAATATGGGATTTGTTAATACTCTGCTAACTTACAAGCACTAACTAACACGTTGCACTGCTATTGTTATAACTGTCATCAAACCTGCATCAATGAGTGTTGTTCATGTTGTAACTTAGGTCCACTTTCCACTTTATCATTGACATCAATGCATGACTTCCTCTTGTTGTGCATGCTTCCTTTCACCTCACCTGATCCTATCATGTTATGTTTTACCCTTCCCCAACCAACCGCCCCGTATGTTTCTAGGTTCAACAACGCAGACTACATCTCCAACAACCTGTTCCTGAGCGCGGTCAAGGTTGTCTACTACTGCCTGCTGGCGCTGCTCTATGGTCTGGCCGGCTCCTGCAGCGACGTGGTCATTGACAACTCCAGCTGGACCCTGAACCACATCCTGATCCTGTGGCGAGCGACCAAACGCACCTGCTTTGTCTACCCGCCCTGCGACACCCACGCCTTCCTCCAGCTCCCATTGGACGAGGACTCGGACCGGTAGTGACATTCCATTGTTTCCATTGGTCAGTTTCGTCCGGAGAAGGACCATCGGCTTCAGATTCGCACCTTCCCGGAAGATGCTGCAGAAGAAAGAGACGGGCCGGGAGGAAGGGAGTCGCTGAGGTTGGTGCTGATTGGTGGATGCCGGAACCAAGAGGATGAGGATAGGGTGTTGATTTAAACTCAACGTGCCGTTTGAGGAGCTGAAGAGGGAGTTGGGGGAAGCTACGGTGGGACTTCACACCATGTGGAACGAACACTTCGGGATAGGTAAAAACAGAAATAGAATTACTATGATTCTATACTGCTGTCACTATATTTATATTATTAAAAACACCTGGAGTGGCTATTATTCCAATGCAAAGCGCTCTTTTTCTCTCTACATGCCCAACATTTAGTACTGTATAATCCTGTACTGAATGGAGTCCTCATACACTATTCAACAGCCCATTCTGAGATTGTAGTACATTGTTCTGTTACAATATGCTTTTGTTAATCACCAATGCAAATACCTTGTTTGATTGCTTAACATCCTCCTCTTTATAAACGAAAGATGAACGCAAACAGGTGTTTTTACTGCACCATAGCAAGTTTCTCAAAATGGCTAGGTTGCTAGCCAGGTGGCTGTGGATACTAAAATGCTTGTCTACCTTCATCTTTCACTGTTCAATATAAATGCAGTCTTAGGTAATGCAATTATACGTCCAGTAATGTGTCTACCTAACTTTACAGCCAGCACTTACCCTGTACCCTCTGTTCTCCTCTGCTCTCAGGGGTGGTGGAGTGCATGGCGGCTGGGACCGTCATCCTGGCTCACAGGTCTGGAGGCCCCAGGCTGGACATTGTGGTGCCCTATGATGGAGACCAGACG